>NC_056599.1:5025967-5107334 GCF_018340385.1 Cyprinus carpio
TATAACATTGCTTTTTACCATTGTTTTTTTTTCAGGGAATTTTCTATTATTTTTTTTGGATTTTTTTTTAGTTTATTTTATATATGGTTTGTTTTATTGTACTATTGGTGATTAATGTAAAATGAACGCTAAAAAGACTATTTTGTGAGTGCGGATCATGGTCTCATAGGATACTATGAAAAATAATGTTTAATAAACAGAAATGAATTTGCCGGTGGGGGCGGAGCCACAAATCCGTGAGTTACAAATCCGTGGGAACGGATTGCGAAAGCGTGCACAGAGATTATGAATTCGTGGGTACGGTTTATTAAACCGAGGGAACAGTTTAAGAATTCATGAGCACGGTTTATAAACTGAGGGGATGGATTGCAAAACCGTAACCACGGATTGATTTTTTTTTTTTTCTCCTACAGGTGAAGTCCCGCGGGCTCCGTAGTACGTGCATCAAATTCTCATCAAATACTGCTTAAAAAACTCCCTGTCAATACAGAACGCTGTAGCCTATTTTGCTGTCAATACTGCCAACGTTGTCTTTGCTGTATCAGAAGGCTATATATTTATGTTAAACATCCAAATGTAGACTGGTCTGTCTGTCGGCGCACAGAGCCACGCAGTCGCAGACAGCACGTGAAGTTCGTGAACACCGAATTCCCTTGTCTTTCTTATCTATTTGTGCTTAAACGAAAAAAATAAAAAAAAATAACGGTGTGCTCGATTAAAAAAAAGTCAAAGTTCCCGTCTCAACGAGTTTCCACGTAAACGCAGTCAGAGAAAGAAAACGGATGCGTGTCATTACCGGTATTAGATACATGCATTTGTCTTAAAGGGACAGCAACCCAATATACCTGCAGCTGTTTGGGTCACTTTGCTGTAACTCTGTTTCTCCAGAGTTAGAGGGTTACCTGTTAGATTATAGCCACTTCTCCAGACACCACTACAATACTGGGCCTAGCCCAAACCATGAAAAACATCCCAAGACCATTATCCCACCTTCAACATTGGTCAATATAATTTTGCCTACAGTACTGTAGGCAAAATTATATTGACCAATGTTGAAGGTGGGATAATGTGTAGCATGGTAGTCTTCAGAACCTCTAATAATTAAATTTTAGGGGACCCCCCAAGAGTCCTATGTCATTTCGAACCATGCTTAAAATCATTGCTTCGTTTGGGTTACTCTTGCTTATCAGGCTGATAAGAGAAGAAGAGCACCATCCCCGGCTCCACTCTCTTACTGTGCAAAATATCTTTTGACAGTTTCACCAAACTTTCTCAGTGTCTATGATTTGACTGAAACACTGTGCTTTACTATAAACAGCTTATCACTTAAAACACAGGCTCAGATAACAGCATTTTAGGTGACTTTGAATGAGAGAGAGAATTCTGAGGGATTCATGACTGGTAGTAATAGGGCTGTGCGATTAATCGAATCGCAATCGCGATTTGCGACGTTGCGATTTGCAAAACGCAAAAGCCTGGGATGTGGACGCGATATTACTCTCTTCTAGAGCATATGCATGACTGCCTGCCTTGAGTGACAGTCTTACTAACCAATAAATTGAGTGCACATCTGTTCTCCGCAATCAGCTCTGCTCTAGCCAACTGCGTAAACGCCCACCATTAAAAAAAAAAAACACAAAGCGGGAGAGAGACAGAGTGGGATTATGGTGTCTACAGGGTCAGATCGATAGTTAGACAAATTAAAACTAAAGAAAAACGTATGTAATGTAAGCTTCGAAATGACAGACAACGAACAAAAAAGGTAATTTGCAAGAGCTGCGTAACAATGCATATCAAGAGCTCCCTTATCGGTTCTGTTTTCAGTACTGGAGAATAAAAGATACATTCTTAGATGTTTTTGTTAGTATATGAAGGTTTTCTTTTTCGTTTTTTTTTTTAGTAATGTTAATTTGAAATAAGTTTATATTGCATGTTCGCTATTCACAATTCAGAAGACCGCACACACAGCCATGTCTGTGAATGCTTCTCATTCTCGCTCCTCTCTTCCCCACGTGACGCGAATCCCGAGTCACGCACGAGCTGTTCACACTCGCCGCACTCACGCAGCCTGTTTCGTAACGAACGGTTATAATCGCGCGCGGATCTACACCGAAAATCTCCACGAGCGCATCTGGCAGTCTGGATGAGGCTTGACGCACGTGTGCAACCTGCGTCAACTCGTGCCTGACTCCGCGTTTAAAAGGAATGTAAATTCAGTCTAACTGCTTGCTAATTTCACTTGAATGAAATGAAACATTCAGCACATTTTCCACTTGTTCTTAAAACCCCAAATACAATGTAACATATGCAATACTTTAAAAATTGACTAAAGAAATAGTTATTTATTTATAAAAAAAGAAACAATTTTTTCCAGTGAAATTCAGTAATTAAGTTAATTCTGTAAAAGTAGTTATACCATTATAATCTTGCCTGCTGAAAAAAAAATATATATATAGAACCCCTCCCAAAATTTCTGGGTTATAATGGGAATTGTATTGGTTTTAATGTACACTATAATGGTGTCTATTTGATGGATTCTGTTGGTGGGATGTAATATGGCATAATATTGGTGGGATGTAATATGTAATATTGGTTTAATGGAAACTGTAAGAATTTCTTTTTTTTTTTTTTTTTTTTTTTCTGTATTTTTTTGATACTCATACTGTGCTGCACATTAATGATAATACTGAGCTGGAGCTTGACTTTGCAAATTTAAAATCACAAATCAAATCGCAATCGCAATATCTGTCAAAAAAATCGCAATTAGATATTTTCCCCATATCGCACAGCCCTAGGTAGTAATGCGTTTTCATTCATTTTTAACATAATTTCATCATACTATCATTTTACTCTAGCCCAGCTTAAAACTTGTCAGAAATGACATGCACTTTTTATTTGTATTTTACTTTATTTTTGCAACTCAAATGTTTCTCAAAGTTCTTTGCAGTCCTTGTCATTACTTTTAAATCAACTTGTATGTATTCATTCACTTAATTCTGGCCATGGCTTTGGAATTTTAACAATGGTTTTAAATCTGTCAGGTGATATCTTACCCAGATATGTTACTTCGGGTCATGCTAGCTGTGGTTTCTTTAAATTAACTTTGAAACCCCCATTTATGTTACTTGTTTACAACATTATAATCTCATATGCAAACTATAATTTTTCACTGCAAATGGGAAATTCTCCACTCAGAACATGTCTGTTACTTTTACAGCTTAAACCAGAGTCATGGTGGGGCTAGCATGAGATTGCAGTCAAAGCAATCTTATCTTTTAAAGCAAAACATAAGCTTCTAAGTTTTTCCAAAATGCTACTGCCAATTTGTATGCCTACGGTCTTTTCACCAACCCAGAATTCTGTTCAATATGCCTTGTCAGGACCTTCAACAATTTTATAGGAACTAGAACAGATCTTATGATATCATTCTTTGTCATTTAAACCTTCTATGCGCATCACTCCGTTACTTCTGGGATTATTTTTAACAAATAGGCACATATATTTAGAAATTTTTATCTCTCTGGTTCTTTCTTTGTTTAAAGCCAATCAAGTTTTTGTTTTAACTTTCCAATCTGAAGCAAAGCCCAGACTGACCATTCTTTCAATGAATTCAGGGAATATTTTTAAAGTCAGAGCTTCAGAGCCGAGCTGATTTCTATCAGGGCTGAGCAAGTTACCTAATTTGTCAGTCATATTTCTATCATAAACCAAAAAGAGTTTGAGGCGGCGATCTTACCAACAGCACTTGACTTCTGCGTGATGAAACTGCAGAGTATATTCCAGAATTTCCATATACTGGTCCAATCCAATTAGGGTCATGAATACAAAATTTTAGCTCTTTCGGGATTGTTCCTGATGCATCCCAGATCAATCAGTCCTTTCCCTTAACCTATATATCTATCTGTATATGTGCATATAGATTATCACTATCTATTTTTAACTCTAATTTTGGGGTATTCTGTTCCCTAACCACTGACCTGACCGATTCACTAAAGAACGGGGTACCCCTGTCTGTAATGGGTGGTCGAGAGTTGGAAGAGCGATTTACGACTAGAACCCCCGTCTAGCGTCTTCAGTATTTTCCAATACCCTTATTATGGCTCTCCCGGCCATAAATGCACTTTGCCTTGGCTCTCAGTGCTTAACCAGCACTGCCTTTTACGGCTTAACGTGCCCTTTGGCTCTCGGTGCTTAACCAGCACTGCCCTTTATGGGTTCTCGTGCCTTTTAAGAATGCGTTTTTGTCCTCGGACTGTGCACACCTTTCAAATTCACGTCTCTCTCTTAGACCTATAGGTGTGCACTTGTACACCTGTAACTGTACACATCTCTAAATATAATCTCTTTCTAAGACCTACCGATGTGCACTTGTACACCTTTTACTCACAAGGTTACTTCGTTTACAGGTGTACCGTAACTACGACACCAGTTTACCTGCTCCACCCAGGAGCCGGTGTCTAACACCAGTATACCTACTTCCCCCTAGAAGCCCGGTGTTTAACTCACGTCTGAGTGAGTTTACCGTCCTTCCTTCTCTCGACCCCCTCCACTTACAGACAGTCCCTAACCAGCGATATTAAATATAAAATCTTTCCTACCTTGGTTTGTTGATTGATCAGGGATGTCACCAAAGAACAACTGTCCGCATTCTCCACCATTTAACTGTAGGGGAATATACAGTTAAAACCCAAGGACCAGATATGATGAATGAAGACCAGGAGTCAGAGATGCGTTCAATTAAAGAAAAATTTACTGAAGAACATGGTTTGCAGTTTCATCAGCAGAAGTCAGCTTCAGTACTCTCGAAGTTCGTAGGCCGCTCTGCGTACAATTCAAAATCAACAACAATTATACCCAGACAGAGGATACTAATTGTGTCAATGCATAAGTCGACAAAATTCTGGTTTGTTCCAAAACCTAGATAAACTTTCCACAGACATATATCTGATACACTGGACATTGGAAGTTGGACATTTGTCCTGGGACTGTCTGAGCTTCTCCCTGTACAGACAGATACTAACACACATATGCAGAAAACTTATCAGAACTTCAAGGCCGCCTAGCCCTAGCTAGAATTTTATCAGTATGGTTCGTTACACACACACTATGAAGTCATCATCTTAGAGAGTAGAAGTACAGCATAAAGCAGGATTCTTCAATATCTCATAAGCGCACATAAGGTTACATATTTAACTCTTGCCATAACTTGATTAATAGTCATTCAAGAAATAATGTAAACATATAATTAATATCAATATGAAGGATATGACAACTCTGCATTCACTCCTTCAATATACACTGAACAAAATTATAAACATAACACTTTTGTTTTTTGCCCCCATTTTTCATGAGCTGAACTCAAAGATCTAATACTTTTTCTGTGTACACAAAAGGCCTATTTCTCTCAAATATTGTTCACAAATCTCTCAAAATCTGTGTTAGTGAGCACTTCTCCTTTGCCGAGATAATCCATCCACCTCACAGGTGAGGCATATCAAGATGCTGATTAGACAGCATGATTATAGCAAATGTGTGCCTTAGGCTGGCCACAATAAAAGGCCACTCTAAAATTGCAGTTTTATCACACAGCACAATACCACAGATGTCACAAGTTTTGAGGGAGTGTGCAATTGGCATGCTGACTGCAGGAATGTCCACCAGAGCTGTTGCCCGTGAATTGAATGTTAATTTCTCTACCATAAGCCGTCTCCAAAGGCGTTTCAGAGAATTTGGCAGGACATCCAACTGGCCTCACGACCACAGACCATGTGTAACCACACCTGCCCAGGACCTCCACATCCAGCATCTTCACCGCCAAGATCATCTGAGACAGCCACCCAGACAGCTGCTACAACTATCGGTTTGCATAACCAACGAATTTCTGCACAAACTGTCAGAAACCGTCTCAGCGAAGCTCATCTGCATGCTTGTCATCCTCATCGGGGTCTCAACCTGACTGCAGTTCATCGTCGTAACCGACTTGAGTAAGCAAATGCTCACATTTGATGGCATCTGGCACTTTGGAGAGGTGTTCTCTTCACGCATGAATCCAGGTTTTCACTGTATATCTGATGGCAGACAGCATGTATGTCATCGTGTGGTTGAGTGGTTTGCTGATGTCAACATTGTGGATCAAGTGGCGGTGGGGTTATGGTATGGGCAGGTGTATGTTACGGACAACGAACACGGGTGCATTTTATTGATTGCATTTTGAATGCACAGAGATAACGTGACGAGATCCTGGGGCCCATTATTGTGCCATTAATCCACGACCTTCACCTCATGTTGCAGCATGATAATGCACAGCCCCATGTTGCAAGGATCTGAACACAATTTCTGGAAGCTGAAAAGCATGTTTGGGATGCCCTGGATCGGCGTATATGACAGTGTGTTCAAGTTCCTGCCAGTATCCAGCAACTTCACACTGCCCAGTGGACCAACATCCCACATCCCACAATCAACAACCTGATCAACTCTATGCGAAGGAGATGTGTTGCACTGCGTGAGGCAAATGGTGGTCACACCAGATGCTGACTGGTTTTCGGACTCCCTGGACCCCCCAATACAGTAAAACTGTGCATTTTAGAGTGGCCTTTTATTGTGGACAGCCTAAGGCACACCTGTGCAATAATTATGCTGTCTAATCAGCATCTTGATATGCCACACTTGTGAGGCGGATGGATTATCTCGACAAAGGAGAAGCGCTCACTAACACAGATAAAGACTGTGAACAATGTTTAAGAGAAATAGGCCTTTTGTGTACACTGGAAAAGTCTTAGATCGTTGAGTTCTGCTCATGAGAAATGGGGGCAAAAACAAAAGTGTTGCGTTTATAATTTTGTTGTATTTATATATTTTTTTGTGTATATGTATATGTGTATATATATGTATATATATGTATATATATATATATATGTATATATATGTATATATATGTATAAATTTTACTAGGGCTGTGACGGCGGTAAAGTGGTAAAAATCTGCCACCGTCACAGCCCTAGTAAAATTTTGATATTTCTTGTTTTATCCAGCTCAAAGACCCTGGGGTCAAATTGACCCAAAAGAACAACGATGCTACAAAATGATTACCGGGTTTCCCTATTAAATTAGTAAAAGTCATTAAATCTGAAGCAAAAAAAGTAAATTGTGTATTTACAGACATTCTCAGCTTTTAACAATATACCAAAAATAAATCATTTTTACTTTTATTTCAGAGTTCATTGAAGAAAAAGAGGAAAATGAAGAATCAAGTGAAGTTGAGGAGAAAAATCATGTCAAAACTGGTGGAAAACCTTTGAGTTGCTCTCAAACCAAACAGAAAGATTTAAAGAAAAAAAGAGTTATGAATTCCTTCACCTGCACTCAGTGTGGAAATGGATTCACACACAAAACAAGTTTTGAGCGTCACATGAGAATTCATACTGGAGAGAAATCGCACACTTGTGATCAAAGCGGGGAGAGTTTCAAACAATCAGCAAACCTTAATATACACATCAACATCCACACTGAAGAGAAGCAGCACGCATGTGATCAATGCGGTAAAATGTTTTTATGGGCTTCACTTCTGAAGAAACACTTGAAAGTTCATGCAAAGGAGAAGCCACATCCATGTCATTTGTGTGGTAAGAGTTTTTCGCATCTACAAAGTTTGAAAGTACATCAGAACATACATACTGGTGTGAGAGAGTACATGTGCTTTGAGTGTGAAAAAGCTTTTAGTTCAGCGTGCTGTTTAAAACTGCATGAGAGGATCCACACTGGAGAGAAGCCTTACAAGTGTTCACACTGTGACAAGAGATTCAGCCAGTCAGTACATCTAAAAACACATGAAATGATCCACACTGGAGAGAAACATTATAAGTGTTCACACTGTGACAAGAGATTCAGTCAGTCATCAAATCTGAAAACACATAAGAGGATCCACACTGGAGAGAAACCTTTTAGGTGTTTACACTGTGACAAGAGATTCAGTCAGTCAACAGATCTGAAAAAACATAAGAGAATTCACAATGGAGAGAAACCTTACAAGTGTTCACACTGTGACAAGAGATTCAGTGATTCATCAAGTCTGAAAAGACATGAGAGGATTCATACTGGAGAGAAACCTTATAAGTGTTCACACTGTGACAAGAGATTCAGTCATTCAGCAAGTCTGAAAAGACATGAGAGGATTCATACTGGAGGAAAACCTTGTAAGTGTTCACACTGTGACAAGAGATTCAGTCATTCAGCAAGTCTGAAAACACATGAGAAGATCCACACTGGAGAGAAACCTTACAAATGTTCACACTGTGACAGGAGATTCAATCATTCAGCAAATCTGAAAAGACATGACAGACTTCACAATGGAGAGAAACCTTATAAGTGTTCACACTGTGACAAGAGATTCATTCAGACAAGAGATCTGAAAACACATGAGAGGATCCACACTGGAGAGAAACCTTACAAGTGTTCACACTGTGACAAGAGATTCAGTGATTTATCAAATCTGAAAAAACATGAGAGGAATCACACAGGAGAGAAACCTTTTAGGTGTTCACACTGTGACAGGAGATTCAGTCATTCAACAGATCTGAATAAACATGAGAGGATTCACACTGGAGAAAAAGCGTATCACTGCAATGTACGTGGGAAGCATTTCATTAAGTCATCTGTTATGCACAGTCATATAAAAAACAATCACAGTAAGGCCCCATACACACGGAGACGCATTAAGCTGTATATGTAAATATTTTGTATGGTATATGTGTTTCATCCAGACGGATCTGGCATTTTGGGAGAGTGAAATCGCAATTTTTTTGGTTTTGGGTGCCTGAGTGGGTTGATTTTTTGATGACGGGTTCTTTGGTTTTTAATTTTTAAAGGAAATTCTTGTGTTTTTTTAGTGTGTGTAGTCAACCCACGTCTCGACCCTAGTCAGACTACGTCATGTAACACCAACAACAACAATGGAGGACTACATGTTTGTGTTCATGCTGCAGAAGCTACTGAGCCTATTAGCTGGACTAAACTTACTAGTAGAGCTGCACGATATTGGAAAAAACTCACATCGCGGTAATTTTTCTCGCTGATGTATATTGCCATATGAAAAAAAAAATCACCAGATGACTTAAAAAATAAAAAAAATCAATGATTAGGGTGATTTTGTAAGTGAATGAATCAGCTTAGAAAATAAGCAAATTACAAACATAGATAAATATAATAGAAAAAATATACAAATGAAATTAAAAATGCTTTATATCCTTCAGGTAAGTCCAATTGTTACTAACTGTTACAGTTTAGTCTAATACGTTACTGCTGCATTACATTGCTGACCGAATGCAGTGTTTTATAATCTAGAGATTGTAAAGAGGATGTAGCGCACTGTCGAGTCAAGTGCCAGTGCATTAGAGACCTGCTCCCGTGAGACTCGACGCAACAGAGAGCGGCGCGGGACAAGACTTGATAGGCGAGTGCATAGTCTCGTGTGTGTGCAGGATGCCGGAAAATAAAATGATTTACGGGACTCCCGCAAAGTAGAGATATCTAAACATAAAATATCTAAAACCAAATAAATTGTTATTCATTTATTGCACAAAAGCAAAATGAACTCATATAAAATATAAACGATTAACAGGTGCAAGCGTATGCAGAGCTTTTATTTAGGCTATAACAAGGATTGGTTTGTCGCATGACGAGAGTGATGCGAGATGCTGATCCAAATTCTGTTAATAAAAGTTTAATTTCTTCCTTTAATATAGGCTAAGCGAATTTGTCATTATTGTTGCTGTTTTCATTTAAAATAAAACATTGAACCACAAACTAAGCATTTGTTTTAAAAGGGGGAAATACTTTTTTATTTTGGTTACAATATCCATCTTATTCGTTTTTGTTAATAAAAGTTAGATGGTTAAATGCCTATGGGAATTTGTACCATTGTACTATTTTATGGCTTATGTGTTTTAATTAATAGGCTAATAATAAATCACAAACTAACGTTTTAAAGAAAGGGGAAATCTAAAGACGATTTATTTTTTGTGTTACAATGCGGATAAAACATTTTCCTTATTAAAAGTTCAAAGTTTAATATAAGAGAATTTGTCATCGTACTGTTTTAACCTGTTTTGTTATTAATAATAATAGGCTAATAATGAGACACAAACTAAGCATTCGTTTGAAGTAAGGGTAAAATGTAGATTCATTATGCATATTTTTATTGTGTGATAACAGATATCTGAGAGATTGCGATGAACTGAGATGTCTTTTAGAGATTTTAAATGCAGCACTCTCTGCTGCCGTTCTGCCAAACCATGCACACAGCAGCCACTTGCTTTAGTTAAAAATAACAGTGTTCTATGAATTAATGCTTTAATAACAAATATTTATCGGGAGCGTGGATTTCATAAATTTCATGGAGAAAAAAGTAATGTAACATTAATGATTAATTTTGAAATAAAGTAATCAGAACAGTAACGTGATTAGTTTTAAAAGGAGTAATCAGTCATTTGATTACATTTTCAGAGTAACTTGCCCAACACTGGAACCAATATACAATCCATTTACTTTCTCACCTGTTTACTGCTAGAGTCGGCACGTAGTTTGGCATCGGGCCAAAAAAAAAAAAAACCCTTTGCCACTAGGTGGCGGGCTACCGTGAAAGGATCATTTAAGAAATTTCTTGATGAAAATTGCTACTGGAATTGCTTATGACAGACTGTCTTTGTAACTGGTAGTGAGCTATTACTCTGTGTTAAATCCTGTAGGGGGACGCTCATTAAAAGCCATCAAAAGCCACATACAGAGTATTTGAGTGGAGTGGATCGTCAATAATTTCCACTCCGAGCTCCGAGAATTTAATAATCTCTCCGCTCCGGGTTCACCATTTTCCGCTCCTGCTCCGCTCCTCGCTCACTGATATCAGAAACACCACTCAATGTCTTAAATATTTTAGTATGTTTGAAATAGCACAGTTCTGTTCATAACATATATTGAAAAATAAAATAAGAGGAGAGTTTCAAAGTGGTTTATTGGAACACTAGTTTGCAAACTTTTTTCTACCATGTGACAAGCCAATAACATGGTTGTCAGCATTAAAAGTTATGATTGCTGCTTTTTGAGTTTCTGATTTTTTTTGTGATGATTTTGTTTGTGATTAAAAATCAGTTATTTTACCTACGGATCAATGCATTTCTTACAGATTTCTGCTCATTAAAAATCAGATACATATGCTGTATTACATTTGTTTGAATGCATTATTGAGAGACCGATTGCATGTGAATAAGTGTTGTAGTACTTGCTTAAATGTGCCATAGAATGGAAAACTGTATTTACCTTGGCATAGTTGAATAATAACAGTTCTGTAGATGGAAATGACATAACATGAGCCTCAAACACAATTGTTTCCTCCTTATGTAAATCTTGTGCATGCAAAAGACCACTGAAGAATAGGTGAATCAGAACTTAACACCGACTGTGACATTACAGTCAGGATAACTTATAGTTACACCCCAACATTTGCTTATACCCGCCAATGTTTTTTGCCAGCCGCCAGCTGAAGTTCTGCAGGTATTGTGAAGAAACAACCGAGGATAATCATGGAAATAAATGTTATGTTCCAGGCTGTGCAGGGGATGTAATGTGCAGGGATGGGTTGGTGTCTGTATTCAGAAAGGCACGGAAAACAAATAACGCATTAAAAGCAGTGGCGTAACTTTGCTTTAAAAGTGGTGGGGACACCGCGCAACTCGTTTTGCTAGTTTTGTATTTAATAACCCAATTTACTAGGGGATTTGGTTTAGAGTTGGAAAACGTAATTTTCGCTTTTCAAAAATACATCAATGTACCAGGGGCGGCGGCAGAAAATTTTGAACAGAGGTGCTGAGGTGGTGCTAGATCACTGACAGGGAGCTGGGCAATTCAGCGCTCATTCTTCCCTCCGGTCGAACTTTCTGAGTTGGTCGCAAGAGAAGGTTTTTTTTTTTTTTTGCTACAACATGCTATTTATCAATGCATGCTGATGAACTGACAAACTGTTGTGACAAAGTTCAGAGAGAAAGTACAAGCCGCAAATGGAGGGGGTGATTTTTGGACATTGCATTGCATTTTGCATCAGGGCGCATGTCGTTATGCTGCAAGTCGTTAAAAATGGATCACGTCATGGAGGTGGTTGTCCGAACTGTTAATTTCATCCGAACCAGAGGTCTCAATCATCATCAGTTTGACAGCCTTCTCAGTGACTGTAACATTACCCCTGGTCTGCCATACCACACTGAAGTAGGATGGTTAAGCAGAGGTGCTGTGCTGAAGCGCTTCTTTGATCTACGTGGGGAAATCTGACATTTCATGGAGGGAAAAGGTAAACCTGTTAAGGAATTACAGTGCCCACTATGGCCAGGGGCGTGTCTATTTAAGCTTTGCAAGCTTTCTAGTCTATGATCCATTTAAAATGTAGAACTTTGTTTTTCAGCCACACACACGTAGCAAAGTTTCGGGAATGACATCTGCATATTTATGTGGGATTCACTCTCGAAGTAGCAGTGATTGACACAATGATGACCAAAGCAATAGACGGGATGTGAAAATGGGCATTAAGACTAGAGCACCCTCACTCATTTTAGAAGCACCCTCAGTAATTATTTCTGGAACCTGGTTAATACGCTTTTATTGCAAAACTATGTACAAAAACAACAAAATACAAATGCACTTAATAAAACAATTGAATTAATGCATATTTATAAGTTAAGCACTTAACTAAAATAAGTAGGCTATTAATAAAATAACTAAAGAAGGCTGACTATAATCAGCTTGCTTCCATTTAATGAGATAAGCCTACTCCTCATCTGAATTAGAAAAAAGGTGCTTCTAGTCTTCAGTGATGCAAGAATGTTTGATCATACACGTAATCTCTGAGCAAAAGCAGAGCCAATTCATAGAAGAACAATGTATATTTAAAAGCACACATCCAGTTTTGTGTGAGTGAAGGAAATCCACTTGCGAGTGGAGATTCGTGCTCGCGCATTACATGGATCACGTAACATTATACGCTCTCGATCTCTGTCAAATAGCACGCTATAGAAACCGCCTAAAATTAAGTATAAAGAGGAGAAGAAAGCGGCCCTAGGCAGCTACACGTGCCAGGATCCGCCACCTTCCAGATGCAGTTAGAAATTTACTAAAAACAAGTCTATCGCAAGACATCTGGGGGGGGGGGGGGGCACCTGGGGTGGCCAGCCAGATTTAGGGGGGGGGGGGGGGCGGTGCCATCCCTGGCCACCACGTAGACACTCCTCTGACTATGGCTGCAGGACCTGATGGTCGATATTACAGAGCAATTGAATAATCTGAACAAAATGTTGCAAGGACGCAAAACAATTGTAACACAGTATTATGACAGCATACGTGCATTCAAGTTAAAGCTCACGTTATGGAAGACAGATGGCGGTGACCCTGCTCAATTTCCCTGTCTAAGAGATGTGTGCACAGCAAGCGTTAATCCTGACGTGAGACAGTACAAAGACAAGATTTCAGGGTTGCTGAGGGAGTTTGATAAACGATTTCAGGTCTTTAGCGAACTCGAAACAGAATTCGCAGTTTTTCGCTCACCATTCACAGTCAGAGCCTCTGATGTGCCCGCTGACATGCAATTTGAAATAACTGATTTGAAGTGTGATGTAGAATTGAAGGACAAATTTGCCTCTGTGGGCTTGGACACATTTTATTAGTATCTCCTGCCAGGCTATCCTAAATTAACAGCACTGGCTGCAAAAATGTTGTGCATGTTTGGGACTACCTACATTTGTGAGCAAGTTTTCTCAGTAATGAATATTAATAAAACGACGCTGCGCTCAGAGCTCACACATAAGCACTTAAATGAGATTCTAAAATTGGCTGCAACCCAGGACATGATGCCTGATATTGATGCACTTGTACAGGCTAAAATTTGCCAAGTTTCAGGGGCAAATCGATAAAGTAAATTTGTTTACTTAAAAAAAAAAAACTGTTTAAAAAAACAACAACACATACTTATGTATAAATTTGCAAATTTTACAAAGATTTTCTTTTTAAAACAGCTGCCACTTAAGATTTTAAGTGCGTGGAGTCAATTAATGTGTTCAGAATTGGAAAATGGATTTTAAATAATTTCTATATTTTGATGTTTGATTTATGTTAACATGCAGGACAGTGTTTTTAAGTTCCACAAAACTGTGACTAAATGTTTTCCGACACTGTATTTTGCTTAAATCTATGCATACACCTTTCTCCTTTTAAGACTAAAAATAAAGATGGATTCATTGTTATTATTAAGTAAAATGCACAACAACAATAAAACAGTAGGATTCAATGTCAAACTAGCTTACAAAACGTTTCTGAACAAAAACGAGGAATCAAATAAAAATGAAAAATAAAAGAGAGCCTCCATAGCATAATGTGAGGTAAACAGCAAAGATAAGCTTTTCAAAATGAAAACAAAGTAAAGTAAAGTAAAAAGTACTTTCATCTGAAAAGTAAAGTAAAACTAAATTTGCTGGCGGTGACAGTGCTTGTAAGGTTTTTTTTTTTCTTTTTTCCCCCCCACAAGAATACCAACATGTTCACCTTCTCTGGTGCGGTCTTCTACTTATAAGCGTGTAGACCATCAATATTCGCGTAATTTTTGTTGCGCGCACCTTCGTGCTCCTGCTCACTCAGCGATCACATGTGGTTTTGAATATTTATTAGTTACCATATCAACGTTATACAGAAAAAAAAAATGCGCCAAAATTCAAAAATCTTTTGAAGATATCACTTACAATTTATTTTACCATAGTAAAATTACAATTCTGGCTTAAGTACATTTTTTCATCTCAGTTTTCTTTATTCAGTTATAATGAGATAAATGTAATTTTATTTTAATCTCCAATCTGTTATTTATCAGTTCAGATCGCTTTTTAATGCTTTGATCAGAAGACAGTAACCACTTTTAAATTCCAGATGCGCAGATGGGGCACGTTGTAACACTGCTATGTGCTATTCTATGACATTAGCAATGTTATTTACACTATTTACTTTAATGAATTTTAATGAGAAACAACGAGAAACAGGTGAATAAAGACTGACAGTCAATGTTCTATGTTTAGAAATTATTATTTCAAGACATGTAAAGCATTTTTGCTCGTTTATGTGGGCCGTCCCAAGCATTGGTTGCAATGTGTTCATTGTCAAACTCTAAAATCAGATTTTTTTTTTTTTTTTTTTTTATTAACAAAATATTTTAGTTTATTATGTATATTTTTTTCATTCCATCAGATAACATATGGTTACGACTTACAGCTTAGGAAAATAAAAAAATCAGTATCTCAAAAATTAGAATATTCAGTTTGATTAATTTTGAGTATAAATACTGGGTACCTCTTGGGCTAGTTAAGAACATGCAGCTACAATTATGGGAAAGACTACTGACTTGACAGTAGTCCAGAAGATGATCATCGACACCCTCCACAAGAAGGTTAAGCCACATAAGGACATTGCTAAAAGGGCTGGCTGTTCACAGAGTGCTGTATCAAAATATATTCATAGAAAGTTGATGGGAAGGAAAAGGTGTGGTAGGAAATGGTGCTCAAGCAACAAGGATGACCACAGCCTTGGGAAGATTGTCAGGAAAAGCTGATTCAAGAACTTGGGAGAGCGTCACAAGGAGTGGACTGAAGCCAGAGTCAGCGCATCAAGAGTCACTACACTCAGACGTCTTCAGGAAATGGGCTACAGGTGTCACATTCCTAGTACCAAGCCACTCCTGAACCGGAAAAAAACATCAGAAGCATCTCACCTGGGGTAAGGAGAAAAAGAACTTAACTGTTGCTCAGTGGTCCACAGTCCTCTTTTCAGATGAAAGTAAATTCAGCATTTCATTTGGAAATCAAGGTCTGGAGTCTGGAGGAAGACAGGAAAGGCACAGAATCCAAAGTCCAGTGTGAAGTTTCTGAAGACAGTGATGATTCGGGGTGCCATGACGTCTGCTGGTGTTGGTTCATTGTTTTATCAAATCCAAAGTCAATGCAGCCATCTACCAGTAGATCTTGGAGCACTTTATGCTTCCATCTGCTGACAAGCTTTATGGAGATGCTGATTTCATTTTGCAGCAGGACTTTAGCACCTGCCACAGTGCCAAAACCACTTCCAAGTGGTTTGCTGACCATAATATTACTGTGCTTGATTGGCCAGCCAACTCACCTGACCTGAACCTCACAGAGAATCTATGGGGTATTGTGAAGAGGAAGATAAGTAACATCTGACAGACAATACAGAGGATCTGAAGGCCACTATCAAAGCAACCTGGGCTTCAATAACACCTCAAAAGTGCCACAGGTTGATCACCTTCATGCCACGCCGCATTGAAGCAGGAATTTGTGCAAAAGGAGCCCCAAGCAAGTATTGAGTGCATAATTAAACCTACTTTGGAGATCTTGAACATTTCTGTTTTGTAAATCCTTTTTGATTTATCTTTGAGAAAATATTTTAATTTTTTGAGATACTGAATTTTTAATTTTCCTAAGCTGTAAGTCATTACCATCAGAATCAAACAACTCTTGAAATATTTTAGTTTGTTGCCAATGAATCTAGAATATAAAAATGTTTGCTTTTTTAATTAAATTACAAAAAAATACATAAAATACTTTTCCATGATATTCTATTTTTTTTTTTTTTTAGATGTACCTGTACATGATTATCTTTCTTCAGAAAACAAAAAAACAAAAAAGCAAAATAAAAAATTTGAACCTGGGACCTCTAGTTGAGTTGACATGGAATGACCCAATAGGGTTTAAGCACTTCACGCTTGAACCCCTAATAATAATGATGATGATGATGATAATAATAATAATAATAATAATAATAATAATAATAAGTAATTTGATGCTGGTTGTTTTGATGTTGCAATGTTTTATTCACATCAAACAAAGACTGGATTAAGTAATGGTATTTCACCTTAACCTGTAAACCCATAACATGCTGCTTAACTGTTATGTTTGTTCCCAGGGTGTATATTATTTACATGGCATCAATTAGAAAACCACTAAACACTGTGACATTTCCTGAATCCCAGATCCATGTGTCCTTGTGGAGTACCATATAGACTTGATCCCCTTTCTCCAATAGCAGTGTTAAGCCATTGCCTCCGTTCTCTGGAGAATCTTTACTCTTGTGGTGACTTGTTAATGCTTCTTGCTTTCCATTTCTATACAAGCCTAATGATGTTCCATGAGTAGTTGCACAATGGTAGAAGAAACTGAAATAGTAAACTCCCCGTACCGGTGCTGTGAAAATCCCTGTTAAAGAGTGAGACAGTTCTCCATTAAACAGCTGTAGACATGAATTATACAAGTGCGTTGATATTATTTTCAGCAGCATGTATTAACAATACCTGTGTGCTGGTTGTAGGGGTCACCAACATTAATGAAGACATGCTTGTAAACCAGTGTTGAATCTGCTTTAACCGGTCCAAAGAAACCATTTAATCCTAATGAAGCTGAAAGCGCCACCTTTGGCCTGTCTAAAGAGAACATATGCCGTCTTAAAATGTTGAAATTTGGCTTAGTAGCAATGCAGACAAATGATATATAACAGTTTTTGAAATACTTTTTTAAAAAATATATATATTATTATTATATAAAACAAAAATTATTGGACTGCGTTTTAAAGGAAAATACTATTTCAGTCTTTTTACTTCAAAATTTCACATTTAATTCAATGTGATGCATGCCATTTCTTTGAAAAGGTTTTTAATGAGACATTGCAAGGAAATTTCATCAGTAATTATAAAATAAATCATACACCAATTGTTTTTCAGTGTATATGATATTATAGCACATCTTCAAAAACACTACAGTCTCACCTAGGTGTTCCCTTTTGATTTTCTCAATCTGATCTTCACTGTTAGCAAGTCTGATTTCCAGAGCTTTTAGTTGCTTCTCTGTGGCTCCAAGATCCTTCAGTAAATCTGTGCATATTTTCAAAGGACAAGTCGGCTGTTTGTTTTCATCTTTAGTACTTAATTCAGAGGTGACCAGTTCTGTAGCCATGGTCAAACCTGTGGCAGCCAAACTGAATATAAGACATTTGTATAGAAGCAGAAGAACTGCTATTGTTATCCTCATTCTTAATGCTTTAGCTAAGGCGTGTTAGAGATGTCTGTGCTGTATGTGAATGCTTTTATCTGTATGTTACAAATAGGATGCTTCTGTAATTCACATGTGATAAACAATTTAGCCAATGACAGAAAGAAGAAAAAGAAAAAAAAAAAAAAAACAGCATATGACTGTTTCTGAAAAAATACTGTTGGCTACCTTAATGTTTTACAAACTGATGCAATATTGACAGATTAAAGCAGTACATGTTTTCCTTGGCAGCTTTGATCTGCACAAAACACTGAACTTTGGACTAGACATAACAGTACAAGACTAGACATACATTCCATTATGTTTGAGACATTTTTTTTTTTTTTTGCTGGATTCTCCATACTTAACAGTTTTTGTAATCAAAACATTTGCAAGTAATACAAAGTATATAAAAAGTAATACAAAGAAATACAAAGTCATAAAACATTCTTAGGTTTTATTAGAGGGTTTTACATAGATTTTTGTCTCAACAACATCTGTACATAATACCGCCTTTTACTTTCAGAATTCACAGTATATATATGATATTCTAAAAACATTAAAAGTAAACTAGTTAGTCAATAGATAAATATAAGTGTACTTCTTTGAGGCATGACAAAAGATAATTAAAACGCAATGGTTTAAGGTGAAGCCTTTTAAAAGTGTATTTGTCCTTTGTCCTGCCATGTTTACGAATTTGGTGACAGGATCCTGACATGTGCTCACCTATTCATTTTGTGTTTTTGTTTTTTCTGGATCAAAGTTTCTGTTGTTATTCGATGTGTGCTTATCTTACACCTTTAACCCTATGATTATTCAGGTAGGATAAGTAAATTCAAATCTAGCCTTAACCATGAAGTACTCACCCACTCGTCATTACCAACATAGTTCAATAATTCTGTGTCTCCCGAAACCATCAATCAAACTAGGGATGCCGCGATATACCGGCATTGGCGATAACATTGATATGAAAATCATGAAATATCAAAATCATGTTAATTTAGGGTGTGTCGATATACCGGTATTGGCAATAACCACCATATTTAAAATATTGGACACTTACAGGACACTTATGATAACAGGTCACACGCAAATAGCCTACTCCAGCACCAGTACCTGGTTGAGCGCCCAGGTGCTTCTGTAAGAAGCACTAAAGATAAGCTGTGATCTAGACAGCCGTAATGGCCTTGCTAACAAGCCAACGATGAGCACCAAAAATAAACAAAAGAAAGTGATATTAGATCAGGTCTACTCATCTGCTGCCCCAGACTCACCTCCAACTGATTCGTCTTCAGGAGACCTACCAAAAATTCTCCCTCCAGCTCCTGACATTCCACTAAGCAGCCCCATGACAAATAGGAGAAAAGGTTGTGATTCTTTGTTTTATTTTTTGGAAGGTATTTTTTATGACTTTACTTTAAATGTTTATTAATGGGAGGGCTGACTCGATCGAGTGATTTTTAATTACTCAAACTCAATTGAGGATCTCAAAACATCCTTAAATCACCTGTATTGTACGTTGAGATTCTTGATATTGAAGATTGTAAGTTTTGATGAGAAGTTTGCACAGCAACTTGTCAATCTGGAAGAGCGACTCACTGATGCTGAACATTACAAAAGATGCTGGTGCCTACGCCTCTATGGTCTCTCTGAACAACCAAACGAAGACATAAAAGCGAAAGTTCTTGAAATCTGCAACATTGTTTCCCCAGAGTCTTGCCAGAAAGGATTTGATGTCATTGATATTGCTCACAGGCTCGCCAAACCACAGCCGGGCAGGATTCGTGCTGTCATTATTCTGTTCGCGTTGCGATCTGTGCGAGATGAAATATGGAGGAATGGCAAAAATAGCGAATTTCTGAAACAGCGCAACCTTCGCTAAGTGGAGGATTGGATCAAAGAAGAAAAGGACAAATGATCGCTACTGTGGCCACATGTGAAGAAAGCACGGGAAGACAACAAGAAAGCCTACTATATTGGATCCAAAAGCTTTTATTGAAGGCATAGCGATCAAGCTTAATGCGGAAGGCCAAAAGATAAACTGAACAATGCGGTTGAACTGATCTGCAGACCCCTTAGAGGCATGCCTACAAACAAATAACTTTATCTCTTTTTGTTCAAAATTGTTCACGTTTTGTTTCGGAAGAACCAGTGGGGTGATGAGTTCTGGTTAGCACATGGAACTAATCATTCAGCTGGTGTGATCACTTTGGAAGGCAGATTTAGAGGGAAAATTGTTTATAACCAATGTGATGTCAAAGGGCATTAGGTAATTTTAGTTACTGAAATTGGCAGCAATATGTTTATATTATGTAATATAAATGGATATAATTCTTGTGTTTTGAATCATAATCTGTTGGACACTATAGAGGAAAATGTAAATATTCTCTCAACTAAACTTCCAATGGTAAAGGTAATTATTGGTGGAGATTTGAATATGGTTCATGATAATGCTCTAGATAGACCACCTCAGAATTAGAACAAAATGTTTTGCAAACTAAAATTTCCCCTGCTATTCTCACTTATCACAGAGTTTTAACTTTAAACATTAAATCTGAAGATGTCCAATGTAATTGTAGAAATTCAGTGAAATTTGCAAAACGTATGAAAAATGCATTAAATAACTGATGAAACTCAATGTGGATTCAAGAAAGGTTGCCACATTTCCTCTAATATTCATTTAGTTATTGATTTAGTGCAGTATAGTAATTTATTAAATGGAGACCCTTTAATACTTTTTCTGGATTTTAGAAAAGTTTTTGATTCAGTAAGCCATAATTTTACATTTGATTCATTAAAATTCTTTGGTTTCGGACAAGATTTCATCAAAAGTCAGTCCCTTCAGGATTTTGCAGAACTTTTTTTTAGATTTTTGCTGCCTAAAATGACTGATGTTGCTGCGGCTTTCCTCAAAATTTGCAGTGATATTTGCAGCATTTCTTATTGTTTTGCAGTGAAAATATACCACAGACAACATTCTTCTAACACTGTTATGACTTTTCTGACTTCGAGAACCACTGTAGGTCTCCAGACTAACGTTTGAGGACACCAGCACTAGTGCCATTAAGTTCTACAGAAGGTGGCTCCAGCACCTGACAGTAAAGCACTCACCCTAATCACACATGTACATCTCGGAGACGTCTATTTAGTGTCTGCATTTACATATGCAAGATGTATTTTCAAGAGTGCTTGCTCATCTGCAGTACGTCTCTAAGATGTTTCCTGTCAGATGTCTAAAATAAACATTTATTAGAATGCATGTAAAACTGCTTCTGAGACATTTATCAGAGTAGACAGCAGATGATTCCCAGATCTTTAGCAGACGTCTTACAGATGTAATAAATATATTACATTGATAAAATGTACTTTTATTACTGTCATTCATAATGTCTAAATATAATTTAATGAATACAAAAATATATATTAGGGAGTGAAAATTGGCCTATAAGTACTACTCTAAAGCCATCTAGTGGACATTTAATACCTTTTTAATTTTTAAATAATTGTTTGCTTTTCTACATTATGAAACTTTTAGTTTTATACATGGGGGAAACCTATGAAGGATGAACAAATATCGTCACATTAAAAATAACTTTCAAATTTGGTAATACTTCAAGTTTTGAAGTGCTGGGAAAAGTTGTGTGAAGCATTTAAAAACACTCAAAAACATTAGACCGTTTCTGCCACAAGTTGTTCCTGTAGTTTTACTGTTAAAACCATGGCGAATGGTGGTGATTTGTGTTTATTGAACAATGTTTTTCCTGGTTTCCACATCAGTGGCATTTGTTCTGATATCAGCTTTTACAGAATTCTAAAACAACCAAACAAACAAAAACAGAAATGCTGAAGTACATAAGTCAACCCTGGTCTAACAGACCATTTCTATTCAAAATTTTGTACCTTTTGATGTAATTTTATAAATTTTACCTCCATAAACTTATGTATGAGGTACATTGATCTTCAAAATTTTAAAACATTATAGACACAAATCACATGTTTCTATAAGGAGAACCATTACAGTTTTTCTCAATTGCTTTGGCTCAATTTTTGAATTATTTTTCCCCCTCGTATCGAATTAATTTTTTTTTCCCCAAATAAGCTTCTTGTTCACATCAGATTGGAATTTCTTATTGATCTGAGCAAATTGCAAATGCTTTGGCACATGTGTGCAAACAGTAAGTCTGAACTAATTGCATATGGCTTGTTGATCAAAACTGATGAGTCGATTCTCACTTAAACGGTCAAACTCTACACAACTTCTCAATCCTTTTTCATCGTGTAAGCCATCACATTCAAAACGATCCATTCAGTAATGAAAAATTGGTATACACAACATCAGTGTCAGATATTTATGGAATATACATATAATAGAGCAAGAGGCGTAAATAGAAGAGTCAGAGTCTCTCATGAAATCAGAGCCACACTTGTGGATCATGTCATAAATCTTGGTTTTACAATGGAAGAGGCTGGTCGAAGAGTACAGCCTAATGTAAACAGGTCCACAGTGTCATCAATTGTGCAAACCTTTCGTAGGGAAAACAGGTAAATATGTATTTATCTTTTTTGTTTTACAGTATGTAAAGCATTTTTAAAAACAATAAACAATTATTTTATAAACAATATTGTATAGGTAAATGCAAGTCTACAGTATTTGTACATTCTATAGAAGCGCACAACAACCTCATGCTGGTGGCAAAGCCTTAGTATTTAACCATCAGCAAGAACAAGAGATTTGCAACAGTTCCATCAGGCTAAGAGAGATCCAAAGTGCAATCATAAATGACAATAATAATAATCAAATGATGATGAAGCAACTCTACAAGGTGCCGTTTGAGAGGAATAGTGAAAGAGTGAAGGAGCTGCGGTACCAGTATGTCCAGGTTAACTATTGGTGTGCACTTAATGAGTTTTACTGTACTTCTAAGATGTCTGTATTACTTGAAGTTTTAGAAACCCATAAGAAGAGAAAACATTTACTGAACTCTAGAATAAAAATTTACTTTATTTTGTTTCTGTGTTTCTTCATAGAGAATCATGGAGTTCGAAGGACATGAAACAACCCACATTCTTGATTTTGTGGACGAGGCCGGGTTCAATCTGTCCAAAGGCCGGAGATGTGGACACCGAGCCACAACTGACACACCAGACCAACGTGTGGCCAGTATTACAATGTGTGCTGCCATTTCAGGGAATGGTGTGAGCACACATATTCCACACACTGGGCCCTATAATACCCAACTTCTCCTAGCCTTCCTAAACACACTTTACAGAGACCTGATTCCAGAACAAGAAAGAGGTTTATTTAGACCACATTTGCCTAATTATGTTGTTGTCTGGGATAATGTCACCTTCCACCGCACCAGCATTGTAAGGGACTGGTTCAGTGGCGGACTGGGGAAGTAAATCAGGCCGGGAATTTGACTCCACCCCAGGCCACCTCTGTTGCTGCAGTCACCACCACCCAATTCATGTGTCCACCTGACTGCTAAACTCTTTGGCTCTTTCAGTTGTTTGAATTGGGTGATACTTAAAAAAATAAATCAAAATCCTTAGACTATGGACGGGCAAAATAATCAAATGGAGTATCAAGGCATTCACTGTCTCTATCATCTTTCCCTGAATCCCTCTCTCTCTCACTGTGCACATCGAGTTTCTCTGCAATATGAAATAAGCACTTTCAATAATCTATATTAATTATGCAGCCATCAATTGTATATGTCCCCATGATCACAGTCCTACTACTGATGATCTTATAAATCATAAAAGCACATATTGTTCTAAGAGTATAGCCAGCATGTTTAGTTTTGCTTATAGCTTAAACTTTACCTGAAGGTTCGTGCTCTGACTCAAAAGCTGAACTGTCTTGTTCAACAGCAGGAGCACTTGGAGCACTAGTGCTACTGTTGCTTTCTTCGTCACCTTCAAAATAAATAAATAAACATTGTAGACTAGGCTACATATTGTAGGCTAGAAATGGAAAATCTGGTCAAATTTAAATACTCTTTTGCCAGTGGAAAATAATAAGATCAACTCCAGGGGCGGACTGGCCATCGGGAGCACCGGGACATTTCCCGGTGGCCTGATGGTCATTCTGGCCTGCCGGCTGCCGCTGTGCAGTCGATCAGGCTGACGTGCAACTGCGAATTAATTGACGGACTTATGAATCTACGATTCAGGCGATCGCAGAGTGAAAATGACACCACCACATGACCCAACATCAGCGAAATACTGCCTAATTGGCTATATCCAGAGGTATGCTTCATCTTAGAAAACAGTGCAAAAAATGGAGCGTAAAAGCACAGGAGGAGCAGAGAGGAAACGTATAAAAAGGAGAAAAGCCCTGGCAACAAACCCACGCAGCAAGTTGATGCAAAATCCCAGCCATGTTCGCCAGTAAGGGAGCAGGTCGGGCAGAATTACATTTACATTATATTTACTAGGGGTGGGACGGTTCACTAAAAAAAAAATCGAACTGTTCAGTTCACCACACACGGTTCGGCACGCGCTGGGACCGCTGTTCAGCTTAAATCTGACAAAGCATCTGTAATATGGTTTAACGTTACTATAAATAACACGTAAAACAAACAGGGTTCAGTTAATATACGTTTCTGTTGATGGATGAACATTCTGGCTTCCCAGACATTACAACAACAGCGATGAGAAAAAAAAAAACGTGGACAACCCATTCACTCTTGTTTAATACGAATACGAACACTGGATCAGTGCATTCTTTTAAATTGACAGTCTTTATATTAATCGAACAGCAACTACAAAGAAATCACTCACTGCTCTTGAAAAGCTTTTGTAACTTTAATAAAGAATAATCTTTAATTTATAGTCCAAAATGCAATGATGCTATACCTGAAAGTCAGTTTATTTTATTTGTATCTGTACTCTATTGTATTTATTTGTGCTGTTGCTTGTAGTTAAAATATTTCTTAATAATATGATAAAATATATATTTTTTGAAAGTATAGTTTTTCCATAAACATAGCACATACAACGGTACCGAAACAGTGACTCTAAAAACGTGTAACAAACCGAACTGTGAAAAAGTTGAACTGTTCCACCCCTTATATTTACGTAATCATTCGGCAGACGGACGCTTTCATCCAAATCGACTTACAATAGATAAAAACTATTCTAAAAAAAATATTTTATATATATATATATATATATATATATATATATATATATATATAAAAAAAATATTTTATATATATATATATATATATATATATATATATATATATAATGATAGAAGTTTTAAAAGAGCATCTTAATGACAAACTAGCACACTGTTTTACATATGGGGGTACAATATTTTTTAGTGCCAAATTTGACCAGAAATTTTGATTTTCAATTTCTAGCCTACAATATGTAGCCTAGTCTACAATGTTTTATTTATTTTTAAGGTGTAGAAGGAAGCAACAGCGCTCCTGCTGTTGAACAAGAGGGAGTGGACAGTTCAGTTTTTGAGTCAGAGCAGGAACCTTCCGGTAAAGTTTAAGCTATAAGCAAAAGTAAACATGCTGGCTATACTCTTAGAACAATATGTGCTTTTATGATTTATAAGATCATCAGTAGGACTGTGATCATTGGGACATACAGTTGATGGCTGCATAATTAATATAGATTATTGAAAGTGTTTATTTCATATTGCAGAGAAACTAGATGTGCAGAGTGAGAGAGAGAGGGATTCAGGGAAAGATGATATAGATGGTGTATTCCTAGTGAGTTGAGGGTTTATTTATTTATCCATTCATATTATGTATTGTAGTCTACCTGTTACATTAACTAACAGGGTTAGCCTACAAGTTTAGCAGTCTGGTGGACACATGAATTGGGTGGTGGTGACTGCAGGAACAGAGGTGGCCTGGGGTGGAGTCAAATTCCCGGCCTGATTTACTGTCCCAGTCCGCCACTGGTCAACTCTATTCTAAAATATTTGTCTGATAACTATTTTAAACAGTTTTGTTATGGATTTTTATTTTTATATATTTATGCTAAAACATAACAAGAATACTGGATGATTTTAAGCAATAAAAATGGCATTTATACTCTGTATCTCATATTTCCTTGATGTCTTGTACCTGTTCATGTTTGCTTTAGCGCTGCTGTGCTGGCTTGATTAACATGGTAACTCTGGTGAAATAACGCTGCAAAAAAAAAATAAAAATAAAAAAATAAAATAAAAAACATTTTCACTCAAATTGATCAAAATGGATTTATTGTGCTTTGTATCCAAACTCTCTCTCTCTCTATATATATATATATTAGTGGTGGGCATAGATTATTTTTTTAATCTAGATTAATCTCACTGTAATCTTGGAATTAATCTTGATTCATCTAGATTAAAATGGCTCATTTGAATTCTGCTCCAGGCATTCAAATTATGTTCAATAAGACGTACTTGTTAGTACTGATAGAGCTGTGCTGCACTCAAACATAGTAGTTTTGACGACGACTCTTCCCCTGCGCTACATTGCTTGGCCTGGCATCTTCTGCATTAGCTAAGGGATGCTTTGCGTTTAGGTGGTACTTGAGACTGGAAGAACTCCTACAGTAAACTAATTCCGCATTGCACAAGTTGCAAACAACCTTACGCCTGTTTCACACATACTCCGTCTGCAGTGCGTATGCGTTTTTTTTTTACGCACTCATTTTAACGGATTCCAGCGTTCACACGGCTGCGGTCCGTCAGTGCGATCCAGGAGAGGTGCGTCTGCAGCAGTGTACCGAGTCTATTTTTGTTGTGCTGCATGCGCTGAATTAAAATGACAGCGCATTGTTCGCGGTAAAAATTAACATGGATTGACACGGAAATGCAGTAATTTCACAATAAATGAATACTAATTACAGCCTACAGTGTTATACACGCAACACGTGGGTTTTTGGCTAGGTTTAAAACAAGAAAAAGAGCACATTTAGATAAACGAGGCAACATGATATAGGCCTATGCACTTTTATGGAAGCAGAAAAACAAAGTTCATTAAGAACCGTGCGATTGCTTGTAATAAAGATTTAAATGCAAAAGGCACGAGAGTCGACTGTTTCTGTGCTTTAATTTTAAATATTTGCGATATCCCAATGTAGCACCCGTACAACCACTCTGTGAGTTACTTGCGTGAGAATGGGGGTGCTTGGGTTCGGTGTAGTTCAGGTGGATACCACTAAGGTGCACCTAATGAGTTATAAAACCTTTTGACAATAAAATATTTAGAAAGAATGAGACCCAGAGAGGTTTTTTAGTCTAGCAAAAATAGGGTAACGCCCTTGTTTAATTGAATAAAAGAATTTGGCAAATAGAATATAAAAGCTTTCCCCAAAATTCAATATTAACAAATATACGAAAATAAATAACCAAAAGATTCCCCAAACACTTAAATAATAACCACTTTACAATTTAGCTTGAAACCCCAGTAGTTTCAATCACACTTGTTACACCAGAATAAGTGGTTCAAAAGTCTTAGCTCTTTCCTAACAATCGAGAATATACAGAGAACTTTACAATAAACAAAATGTGCCAAGTGTCCTGAAACAAGTCTTAGCAAATGCAGTGGTGGGCCCACTCACACACACACACATTCACACATGTTCCAGTTTACTCACGGTAACATTTTGAACGAAGAAAAAAACGTTGCAGGCCTGTTTTGGTCTTGCAAAACATTGAGTGCGCTGAACGGACATTGAGTGCGCTGAACGAACACTTGCAAAAAATTGAGAGCGTGGAAAGACTTTGGTCCGGATGATAAGGTGCTGTGCGATTAAACTATAGTTCCGCCCAGCATACGCCCACCGTGGCAAACTATCTCGGCTACCTCCGTTCACGGCTTCCGCTCCTTCTCTCCCGCTCCGTCAGACGGGTCTCCGGCTTCGTTTCTCACTCAGTCTCGCGGCTCACAAACATCCCGAGTCCGTGGTCCTCTTCTCTGAGCTTCCCGCTCAGTTTAATCGGGTTTACTCGCACTTTCTAGCGTTCTTTTTTTCTTCTCAACGTGCCAGCGTTCCGCGCTCCACACGAGTCCAGCACGAAGAGAAAAAAACTTCCAGCACTTTCTCACGTCTCTCATCAGGTCACGTGTATATCTTTTTCATACCTGCAGCCAAACACTATTGACTATACAGCATGAATACCCAAATGACCAATAAAAATAGTAACATAAAAACAGTAAAAAATAAAATAATAAAAGGCTAACTGCATAAAACCTTTGGAAATGTTATTCAGCTAAATAATATAAACTTTAAACTTTAGTTTTTAATTACTGTCACGAAATAAAATGACCAAATATTTATTTCCTTTTAATTATGTAAAATGAACTGATATTTCCTTATTTAGAAGTCAGATGTCCCCTATTATTTATTTAAAGTAAATAAACGTTTACTTTTTTAATAGTCATATGACTCGTTTTTGAGAGTAAGAGAGATTAATCATAACCCACCCTGTTCCAATGACACTATATACCCAAGTTTACCACTGGGCTACATCCTCCCCCTTCTAGACAGTTTTGATGCCCTCATCAAAATAAACCTTAGAGGACTCTAATAGTCTTAAAGTCAAGGGTAGAGGCCAGATTAGAACAAGTGAAACACAACGCCATGGGGTGGCACCAGAGAGTTTGACACTGACTGCTTCTGGAGTCTCCGTAGAGTCCACTTCCCACCAACACTCCATGGCTTAGGACTGTCACAGGGTAATCACTGGGCTTGCCAAGTTCATCGTAGCTCAGCTTGACCACTGGACGAGTGACTCTTTTGCGATGCTCAACTTGTTCAATCCCAGCTTGAGTGTCCGGATAGGGGTTGACGGCTGCTCCCTCTTCTAGAACGTTGATTTCTGGATCAGCGTTGAGAGGCAGGTTTGGAAGATCACTGACCACTGGCTCTATCTCAGCCGGGTCTTGAGCTTGTCTTTCAGGCTCGGTGACGATTGGCTTGGATTGCTTTGTGGACAGTTCTGGACATGTCAGCAACTTATCCCAGTCTAACTCAACGTGGCTTTGCAGGTATACTTCGTCGTACTCTAATTCCGAGGACACGTCTTCATCGTGGTTGTTTGTCTGTACCAGTTCTTTTGTCTTTTGCTGAAATGCTCTAGTCACAAGTCTTTGTTGTGGCTCCACTTCCCTTTCGTCAACAGGGATTCTCACAAGATAACCAATGGGTAACAAGTGATTGTGATGAATAGTCTTTTCTGCTCCCATGCCTCTCTCTGGCTTGATCTTGTAGACAGGTAAGTTGGGTAGCTTCTCCATAACAATATATGGTGAGGATCGCCCCACTTGCATTTCAATTTTTGCTTGCCTGTGACCCCAAAGTTTCTCAGCAGCACCCTGTCACCTTTGTCAAGGACTTGTTCTTTGATGTGCCTGTCGTGTGCTTTTTTGTTTCTTTGGTGGTTCTTGTCTGATGATTCTGTTGCAAGACTGTAGGCTCTTTGGAGCTATTTCTTGAGCTTAACAACATACTGATGATAGGACTTTGTCTTTTGGTCATCCTCAGTCACGCCAAAGCAGATGTCTACCGGTAAGCGAGCTTCTCTGCCGAACATAAGCAGGTAAGGCGAGTAACCAGTTGCATCGTTTTGAGAACAGTTGTAGGCGTGGACCAACTGACTAATCTTTTGACTCCATTTTTGTTTTTGCTTTGGATCCAGTGTGCCAAGCATTGACAAGAGTGTACGGTTGAATCTTTCGGGTTGCGGATCTCCCTGAGGGTGGTAAGGCGTTGTTCTTGACTTACGAATACCCAACATCAGCAGAAGGTCTTGGATCAGTTTGCTTTCAAAATCGCGGCCTTGATCCGAATGTATGCGGGCAGGGAGTCCGTAGTGTACAAAGTAGCGCTCACACAGTATCTTAGCAATGGTGGCCGCCTTCTGGTCTTTGGCTGGAAAAGCTTGGGCGTATCGAGTAAAGTGGTCTGTCACTACAAGGATATTGGCGAAACCTTGGGAGTCGGGCTCAAGTGACAGAAAATCTATACAGACAAGGTCTAGAGGGCCTTGGCTGGTGATCTGTTTTAAGCGAGCAGCTCTCTGAGGAAGGGCTTTGCGAGTGATGCATCTGCCGCAATTCTTGATGTACTGCTCAACCTCAACTCCCATTTTTGGCCAGTAGAACCGATTTCTGATAAGTTCGATGGTCTTGTCCATGCCCAAGTGACTGGACTCATCATGCAGAGATTTCAGGACCATCGGGACATACTCTCTGGGCAGTACCAGCTGCTTTACCTCAGATCCATTTTTCTCAGCCTTTCTGTAGAGCAGATTGTTTTGGATGAACAGCTTGCTTGCTTCTTTGTGAAACAGGACAGAAGTTGGATTGTCGGGGCTGGTGAATGATAGACCACCACGAAGTGACTGTTTGACTGGAGCGATAGTGGAGTCAACATCTTGAGCGGTGACCAGGTCTTTGTGACTGAGCTGACTCAGAGAACCGAGATCCAACCGATCTGGGGAGGCGAAACACTCTGGTATACCATCAGGTGACACTCCGAGTGACTCAGCAATAGTTGTGGGCTCTGTCGGAGTTTCACGGCACTTGATCTGTTTACACAGAGCTTGAACACTTTCAGTCGGTATGGTTTGCCAGACTTCTTCTGTGGTTGGAAGAGGGTTGCGTGACAGGGCATCGGCATCGACGTTGCTGCTGCCAGGCCTGTACTGCAGTGTGAAATTGTAGGTGGCGAATGCTGAGAGCCAGCGGTGACCTGTCGCGTTGAGTTTGGCAGTCGTGAGGATATACGTTAGGGGGTTATTATCAGTTCTCACGGTAAACTGTGCGCCATACAAGTAGTCGTGGAACTTGTCCACCACTGCCCACTTAAGTGCCAAAAACTCGAGCTGGTGCACTGGATAGTTCTTTTCAGAGGCACTCAGCTTGCGGCTTGCGAAAGCAACAGGTCTCAAGCCATCAGGGTACTCTTGGTTGAGGACAGCGCCAAGCCCATGAAAAACTGGCATCAATGTGAAGTATGTAAGGCTTGGTGGGGTCGGAGAATGCCAGCACAGGTGCGCTTGTGAGGCAGTGGATGATCTTTTGGAACGCCTCTGAACATGACTGGTCCCACCGGTCACCGAAAGCCTCACTGACTTTGTAGTAGGTCTTGTCTGATGAAGAGGTAGACTTTCGCTTCTTTTGGGTCAGAGGATACCCTTTGCACAGCTCTGTAAGTGGTCGGACGATGATGGAGTAGTTTTTTATAAACCTGCGGTAGCAGCCGCAGAACCCCAGGAATGACTGCAGAGAAGGAAGGTCGGTTGGCTGCTTCCACCGCGTCACTGCTTCCACTTTGTCTGGGTCTGTGGCAATATCGTGCTCAGAGACGATGTGCCCGACATAGGTGACTTGTGAGCGACAGAACTGGCACTTGTTGAGGGACAACTTAAGTCCAGCTTCTTCGAGACGAGTGATGACTTTGAGGAGTCTTTGCTCATGCTCCCCCAGAGTCTTGCCGAAAACAATGAGGTCATCAAGATAGACTATGACTTCAACCATGTGTATGTCACCGACTGCCTTCTCCATGAGTCGTTGAAATGTTGCAGGGGCCCCTGTGATCCCCTGCGGCATCCGCTCAAATTGGAAGAATCCCAGAGGACAGATAAAAGCAGTTTTCTCTTTGTCCTCATCAGCCATTGGGATTTGATAGTAGCCACTGCGCAGATCCAGCACTGAAAACCACTTACTGCCGGACAAGCAATCGAGAGCGTCGTCAATACGTGGTACAGTGTACTGATCTGGGATAGTTCTCCGGTTCAGGGTGCGGTAGTCGATGCACATACGAAGTTGACCATTCTTTTTACGTGCCAGGACAATCGGTGAAACATATGGACTTCTCAATTCTTTTATGATCCCAGCCGCCAACAAACCTTGCAGGTGACGCCGAAGATCATCCAAATCAGCAGGGGCAATACGTCGAGATCTCTCTCTGAAGGGAGTGTTATCGTTCAAACGGATGTGATGTTCTACCCCTTTAGCCAAACCAACATCCCACTCTTCTATAGAGAACACATGGGAATGTTTGGCAAGCTTTTGACTCAGCCTTTCTTTCCACTCTTTGCTGATGGGTGACTCACTGAAGTCAAACAGAGAAGGATCCATAGCTGGAACGGATTCGGCTTTAGGGTTTGGTGCATCTGTCACAATGTCAGCGATGTGAAGGTGAGCGATCACGGTGCCCATTGGAATGGCAGTTTGCTTTAGAGACTCATTACGCAGGAGCACCAGGAAGTTGTTTGGATCTAACATCTTGGAAAACAACACAGTCGGCTGGACAAGTACACTTGGAGGAAGAGCAGGTGAGTGGACTCGTTCAATGATGAGTATGCTGTCTCCGATGTCTTGTTTCTCTTTAACTTTGCAGATAGCAACGTATTCAGTGCCAGGAGGGATGCTGAGAGGACCAGGCCCAGACCACTTTACTTCAGCCACAGGCATGTCTTTGTTGCCTTTTATGGACATCCCTACATAAACAGGTAAATGTTTTTTCTCTTGAACTTGAATTTTGACCGAGTTGACATTCTCCAGGTCTTCTTTCCTTTTAGGCTGGGACTTGAAAGGCTGAACCCCCCTGACGTTTGTGCCGATCAGGACAGGTATAGTCTCGGAGCATCGTGGATCAGGGCACACCAGGGCCAGAACAGGAACAGACTTGACTTTGTTGGACTTAGGTTTTTGTGGCAGCTCCAACTCAATCTGTATGTAACCTTTGTACGGGTAACTGCTCTCTGACTCACTTAGGCCCCATATGGCTAGACCGGTCACTGAGTTTAACTGGATGTGTGACAGTTGTTTGGCATACCAGCTGTCGAAGATGATGGTAACTTGAGATCCACTGTCCATCAGCGCGGTGCAGGGGTTGCCATTGATCCTGACCTGAGCAGTGGAGGGCGGTCCCACGAGTCCCTCGGGCAAACTGTTGGTCTGTACATTTACCGAGCTTCTCTTGACACTTGCATTTGTGGTCTTGGTTCTTGCTTCGTTATCAGATTTGCAGTTCTGCTTGGACTTTCTTTGAGCTTGCAGCAGTTTCTGAATAACTTTGGGATAGTTTTCGGGAGAGGCACACTTGTTGGCAAAATGCCCGTCTTCACCGCAACTATAGCAAAAAAAAAAACAATTGGGTCTCTGGCTGTAGAAGGTCTTGGCTGCCAGGATCGTGACTGGGTCTCTTGTGGGCAGGGCTCAGTAGCAGAACTATACTTAGGCTTGACTGACATGACAGATACTTGCTTTCGGAGTTTGACAACTTCTTTCTTTAAAGCTTGAACGTTCTTGTCTTCTGGGTTCTCTGCCGTCGGAGTGACCGAAAACAGTGTGCTCGTCGAAAGGTGACTTGACATGGCGGTGGGGGCAGAGAATTCACTTACTTGTGCTCGGAGTTGGTGTATTTCAGCTTTCAAATCTTTTAACTCTATGTCAGAGGTCACAGTAGCACTTTTGGCGTAGACGGCTTTGGGTGGATGGATCTGCGATGTGAAACTTCATGCTCCTCCTCCAGGCGTATCTCATTCAGCAGCTCGAGAAAAGTGGGAGGACTGTCTCTGCAGTCTCTTAATCAGAGATTTAGTATCATAATGTCAGACCTGATGGCCCCTTTAATGAGTTGGTCAAGACGTGCTTTGTCTGCCGCCGATGACTGGAGTCCACCCTTTTGGACAACTTTATTTAGGACTCTCTCAAGGCGTCTTAGGAACTCAGAGAGTTTCTCGTTGGGGTGTTGACACAACATTCTGAAGGCAAAGTAAAGTTCTTCACCGCTCTCGGGGTTGCCAAAAGTGGTCTCGAGAATGTCAATGTAGTCCATAGAGGATGCAGATGGGTTGTTGAAACGGACAGCTTGGAGGATTTCGAGTGCAGGACCCTTTACACTTTCCATTATTCTCATTTTCTTTTCTCTTTCAGGGCGATCATATTCTTCAATCATAAGTCTGGCTTGTTCAACCCAGTTTTCCAGCTGTTCTTCTCCTGGGGGTGTGGGCATGACCCCTGAGAAAGTGCGCAGTCTTCTGTAAAGATTGTTGTCACCATGTGTGTGCTTACTTGTCATTTGCAGGACATCACCAACTGCTCGAATGATAGCTTCAGGAGTGGATGCTTGAAGTGGGGAGAAAAAACTGGAATCTGGCAGTGGCACATTGTGACCATCACCGGCTGCCTGAGCTTGGGGTTCTTCCTCCTGCTCAGAAGGTCCAAAGATTCTCCAGGTCATAGCAAACCCCTCAGGAACAACATCAAGAGGAATGGCCTTTGTATTCACCTTCTCCCTGCACTCACATAGCACGGTTAAACTTTGAGACTGAGGGTCATACATTCTTCCTCTCACCTTGACTCTCCCGAGTGCTTTGACAGTCTGCAGCGTTTCTTCAATGAACCCAACTTCAGTTTCCGGAGGTACATCTTTAACCAGCAAGGCTTTCACCGGGTCTATGCCTTCTCCAACACACCAGTTCTTCAACTGAGCCATCCCCAGGGGTTGTGCGCGTACAGTGATCACTTGTCAGAACTAAATTTGGTAGGTTTTGGTTGTATTTTAACACAGATAAAGCTTAATCTGTGTTTTCTTGATTTAGGATGCTTAGTAAAACTCTAATCTGGCAGTTTTAGAGTTTTCACAATAAGTAATCTTTAATGTGATTTTTCATGTTTCTAAACTAGGCCTACTTTTTAAACAAACTATTTAAATCTCTGGGTCAAACTAAAGTTAGAGCTGCTAAAACTACTTATGAACTAAATGTATCCCAGCGGTGCCTCCATTTTATTTATGTAGCACCCGTACAACCACTCTGTGAGTTACTTGCGTGAGAATGGGGGTGCTTGGGTTCGGTGTAGTTCAGGTGGATACCACTAAGGTGCACCTAATGAGTTATAAAACCTTTTGACAATAAAATATTTAGAAAGAATGAGACCCAGAGAGGTTTTTTAGTCTAGCAAAAATAGGGTAACGCCCTTGTTTAATTGAATAAAAGAATTTGGCAAATAGAATATAAAAGCTTTCTCCAAAATTCAATATTAACGAATATACAAAAATAAATAACCAAAAGATTCCCCAAACACTTAAATAATAACCACTTTACAATTTAGCTTGAAACCCCAATAGTTTCAATCACACTTGTTACACCAGAATAAGTGGTTCAAAAGTCTTAGCTCTTTCCTAACAATCGAGAATACACAGAAACTTTACAATAAACAAAATGCGCCAAGTGTCCTGAAACAAGTCTTAGCAAATGCAGTGGTGGGCCCACTCACACACATTCACACATGTTCCAGTTTACTCACGGTAACATTTTGAACAAAGAAAAAAACGTTGCAGGCCTGTTTTGGTCTTGCAAAACATTGAGTGTGCTGAACGGACATTGAGTGCGCTGAACGAACACTTGCAAAAAATTGAGAGCGTGGAAAGACTTTGGTCCGGATGATAAGGTGCTGTGCGATTAAACGACAGTTCCGCCCAGCATACGCCCACCGTGGCTAACTATCTCGGCTACCTCCGTTCACGGCTTCCGCTCCTTCTCTCCCGCTCCGTCAGTCGGGTTTCTCACTCAGTCTCGCGGCTCACAAACATCCCGAGTCCGTGGTCCTCTTCTCTGAGCTTCCCGCTCAGTTTAATCGGCTTTACTCGCACTTTCTAGCGTTCTTTTTTCCTCTCAACGTGCCAGCGTTCCGCGCTCCACACGAGTCCAGCACGAAGAGAAAAAAACTTCTAGCACTTTCTCACGTCTCTCATCAGGTCACGTGTATATCTTTTTCATACCTGCAGCCAAACACTATTGACTATACAGCATGAATACCCAAATGACCAATAAAAATAGTAACATAAAAACAGTAAAAATAAAATAATAAAAGGCTAACTGCATAAAACCTTTGGAAATGTTATTCAGCTAAATAATATAAACTTTAAACTTCAGTTTTAATTACTGTCACGAAATAAAATGACCAAATATTTATTTCCTTTTAATTATGTAAAATGAACTGATATTTCCTTATTTAGAAGTCAGATGTCCCCTATTATTTATTTAAAGTAAATAAACGTTTACTTTTTTAATAGTCATATGACTCGTTTTTGAGAGTAAGAGAGATTAATCATAACCCACCCTGTTCCAATGACACTATATCCCCAAGATTACCACTGGGCTACACCAACAAGAAAAGTAGGCTAATTGTTGTTTAAATGTTTTGCCGCTTGCTTGAGCATCTTATTATACTAACCTAGAAGTCAAATGCATGAATAATGTGTTGTTTATATTTATTAAGTTTAAACTTACGTCTGTGATTATGAAAGATTTTTACTGTTCTGTGATAAGTCAATTTTTTTTTTTATTACATGGTTTGAAATATAGAATAATGAACAAATGTTGTGTTTGTGGACTAAACAGCCGCGGATCAGTAGCGGACTGCAAACGCGTCCTGTGTGAAAACACAATGAGTACATGCTGCTTCTGCACCACACACGTAACGCACACGGACTGCAGACGCACTGCAGACGGAGGATGTGTGAAACAGGCGTGAGTCTTGTCGAGGTTTTTTTTTGGGAAGCTTGGTAATTTCACACTAGGCATACACACAGGTTCGAAGACTCGTTCTCGCCTCCTACAGTGAAATTCGTCTAGGTATACATCCGCGCTAAACTATCACGGTGAAAGTCATCATAGCTTGCGTAGTATAGACCCAGCTCCCAACCCAACTTTGAGAATAGATTAACGGCGATATTTTTTTATCGCCCGATAAGAGTCTCACGTTAACGCAGCACGTTAACGCCGATAACGGCCCACCACTAGTATATATATATATATTTGTATATATATATATATATATGTATATATATATATATATATATGTATATATATATATATATATATATATATATATATATATATATACGAGCATCTATGTTTGTGGATCAACTTACTATGTTGTGTATTTTCAACAGTTGCAATATGAAAAATAACATTATATTGATTCAATTAAAAAAAAAAAAAAACCTTCATGGATTTATTGCATTTGGGGGAAAAAATTGCATTTTATAATAAATCTTTGAAAATCAAAATGTGGATTTGAATTTTTTTTATGTTATTATAACCTAAAGATGCTATGTGAAATTTTGAAACAGAAAATAGTGGTTTTCATCTTGCCACTTTCTTGGAAAAAAAAAACAAACATAACACATTTTCACTCAAATTGATCAAAATTTATTTATTGTGTTTTGTATCCAAACTCTGTCTCTCTCTCTCTCTCTCTCTCTCTCTCTCTATATATATATATATATATAATTGTATATTATAATTTATATATAATTTTTAATAGTCAATCAATACGAGAAAAAAAGGGTACCTACACTTTTACTATAGTAAAACCATGGTTAATTTTCGTAAGGGTATAATGTATAATGTATAATGTATGTTATGTAATGTATTTTGTTTCGTCCATGTCACATTGTGAAAAATAACAGTATCTGTCATTCAAACATTTGTAGGTTTTATCATATTGTATAATGTGTTTCTATCAGCAAACACTCAGAATTAAAGAGAGATGATCTGCTGATGATCTGAATGTCTTGTTGAATGAGTGTTGATGGTCTGAGACTCATCAGTATTAACAGAGCTGCTGAAAAGACTCTTTATTTCATGTCAATAGTTCCTGTTTTCACCTCATTTATTATGCTGATGTCTTCAGATCTCCTGAAAATTGCTCATTTCATTGGTGTAAACAGACTGAGGGTTATTTCTCACAAACATGCTTTTTTCTGACTTTATACTTTCAAATGTTTTCTGTTTCTGCTGTTATTTAAATGAAGAAACAGAATGATTTTAGAAATAAAGAAATTGTAAATTGCATCAGTTTACGATAGATATGGATGCTTAAATGTATCAATTATTATATGTGTCAAAGACAAAATGGGTTTATATAGCAATACTGAATGAATAAATAAACATCAGACATATTTAGAACAAAAATCATTTGATGACATTTAAATACTATATTTAAGGATCACGTGTAATGAAGCCCCAAAATATTAATCTTTGTTAGCAGAAGTTTTTAATCAATTAAGATGTAAAATATAGTCACTTTTGCATATTTTCATTAGTACAGGTCAGAATAACTATGTTGTTTCATTTTTACATAAACGTGTTATGCTGAATGATGATGAAATATTATTTCACCTATATTTTGACGTTTTCACAAAAAAAAAGAAAAAAAGAAAAGAAACAGACACTTGCATTTAATTTATTTTCTGTGTGTATAAAATCACTTTTTTAATTCCATTTGATGCAGAAACTAAAATTTGACATCTGGACCCAATAAGTTACAGATATATTAAAAAAAAATTGATATATTTTAATTTTGGCAGATCAGCTCCACCCACAGAAATTACATCATCATCCGTGAAGCTCCACCCACAGTAATCACATCATCAGTGAAGCTCCTCTCACAGCTATTAAGTAATTAATGTAGTTATTTCTAATTCAGTAATAAATGCAGGAATATCATCAAATCATCAGGAAGAGCTGAAATCTGTAAAGACTGAGTTTATTAAAGAGGACAGAGAGAAGATGAGAGATCCAGAACCCTGCAGAATCAAACACTCTGAAGATACTGAAGAACTAACAGGTTTGTGTCTATTTTTCATAACGCTGATGATTATAAAGTTTTGCTTGTTTTGGTTTGCTAAGAAAAAAAAACATATTGAGCTGTTGAATAATTTTACTGAAGCATCAAATAATTAGGGACACTTCTTATGAACTAAGTACTTTTTCCCCCTAACAAATTCTATATTAGATTGAGTCTCCACACCAGATAGTTAAAATTAGGTTTTGGGAGTCCCTAACAACATGCATGCTAGGTCAAAAAACTCTTTAATTATGTTATAATATGCATTTATTTTTACCTCATTTGTTCAATACTCTCAAACGATTTGCTCAACATATACATTTTTTTCAAATCCGTCTTTGCGTGGAGATAATCTGCGGGGATTGGTCTCATTTTTATTTCATCATGTCTGTACTGCCTGATTTAAGCAGCTTTTGTGAGTGCAGTGCAGGTTTGTGTACAGTTACAGAGGAAACAGTATTTTATCCTCCTAAGGTGGCATCTAGTGGCAAAGAGTGAATTTGTGTTTTCATTCAGATTTCATTTAGACATCAACATGAAACGGCTTGGGGTTCATTTTAAAAACGACTTGTTTCAATGATTCAGAGTTGACTCTTTCTTTTGAGAGACAATAACTTTATACATGGTGCACTTTCAGATTTAAAAAATTGAAGGATGTTTTCTTTCCAATGGAGTTGTTACACACTACTTTAAGATCCAGTATGGATGCCAGATCCTGTCAGAAGACATCCACTTTGTCTGGGGTCTGAACAAATCGTCTGCAGGGTTGTCAATACACAAACCCATAAAATATAAAGTCTTCTCTGGCACCAAAACTGTATCCGATCCTTCATGTTGTTTATCAAACATTAAATAGTTCTCCCTATAGAAACATGAGATTTGTGCCTATAATATTTTAAATACAAAAGATCAATGCATGCCATTCATGGAAAGTTTCAGGGATGTTTTAATTCATAAAATTGCATTAAAATTATTACAATTTTGTAATGCAATTGTCTACTTTCTGCTGGTATATCAGGGTTTATTGTTTAAGTCCTTTTACTTTTATGTTTTTGTTTGTTTTTACGATTTAATGAAAATTTACTGTTTATACTTTTGTTTCAGAGGTGATTGAAGATAATGAGGAGAAAGAAGAATTGAGTGAATTTGAGGAGAAAAATAATGTCAAAAGTGGGGAAAAAACTCAAACAGAGAGGTTTTAAGAAGAGAACAGCCAAGAAATCTTTCACCTGCACTCATGTGGGAAGGGTTTCACACAAAAATATCATCTTGATGTTCACATAAGAGTTCATACTGGAGAGAAACCATTTACCTGCATGCAGTGTGGGAAGAGTTTCACACAAAAATATCATCTTGATGTTCACATACGAGTTCATACTAGAGAGAAACCATTCACCTGTGATCAGTGCGGGAAGAGTTTCTCACACTCAACAACCCTTAAGGATCACATGAACATCCACACTGGAGAGAAGCAGCACACATGTGATAAATGTGACAAAACATTTTTGAGAGCTTCGGAGCTGAAGAAGCACATTAATGTTCATCTGAAGGAGAAACCACATTTATGTCATTTGTGTGGAAAGTATTTTACATTACTACAACATTTGAAAGAACATCAGAAAATACATACTGCTGTACATGTGCTTTCAGTGTGCTTTCAGTGTGAAAAGACTTTTATTTCAGCAAGCCATTTAAAACTGCATGAGAGGATCCACACTGGAGAGAAACCATATCACTGCACTGAATGTGGGAAGTCTTTCAATCAATCATCTTCTCTACACTCTCACACAAAAAACATTCACAATAAGTAGATCATCTTCAGATCTGATGAGCGTTCTGACCAAAATGACACTCCAATCAACCAATAAAATATCTTCCAGATAAATCTGTCATTACTTATGAATTAATAATAATTCGAAGATGGTGCCGAGCATGTTGTTGTTGCGAGCTCCGAGTAAACTTAGCAGTATTTCGTTTGTTTTACTTGTTTTTTTGTTGTTCTACGTGTTGGATGTTGTTTGTATAACTGTCTACGACAGACACACGCTTCTAAACATTGGTTCCAACATCGCAGAACGCAAACCGGACTTTGAGTTCTTGAACGCTGGCGCTTTGTTTACAGACACCGCATCAGAGCCCTTTGTCTGGGCTGCGCGGGCGCGACCGAGGAAACGCCGCCGGAAAAGAGGGAAGAGAGTCCCCTCCGACCTCCTCTCCCATCCATTCTGCTGGCTAACGTTCAGTCACTGGACAACAAACTTTGCGAACTGCGGGCACGTATCTCATACCAATGAGAAACAAGGGACTGCTGCATTATTTGCCTCACAGAAACCTGGATGTCTGCAGTGGTTCCAGACTCAGCCATTGAGCTTACGGGGTTCTCTGTGCACCGCTCGGACAGAACGAAAGAGCTCACAGGGAAAAGCAGAGGTGGGGGCGTTTGTTTCTTTATCAACAACTCTTGGTGTGATGAAAGGAACCTACACTCTATTAAATCCTTCTGCTACCCTGATCTGGAATTTCATATGCTTCTGTGTCGACCATTCTGGCTACCGAGGGAATTCACAGCGGTCATAATCACCGATGTTTTCATTCCCCCTCAAGCCAACACAGACCAGGCACTCAAGGAACTGTATGGGAATATAAGTGAGCAGGAAACCGCGTACCCAGATGCAGCGTTTATTGTTATGGGGGACTTTAACAAAGCCAACTTCAGAACAATAGCTCCGAAATATTTTCAACACATCACCATCAACACGCGTGGTGATCGTGCACTGGACCAATGCTACTCTCCTTTCCGGGACGCCTACAAATCTCTCTCACGCCCACCTTTCGGCAAATCGGATCACTCTTCCATTCTGCTGCTGCCTGCTTATAGGCAGAAACTGAAACGGGAAGCACCCGCCCTCAGGACAATTCAATGCTGGTCGGACCAATCAGACGCTATACTACAGGACTGTTTTGATCACGTGGACTGGGACATGTTCCGGGCAGCGTCTGATGACGACATAGAGGCGTACTCAGGAACTGTAACGTGTTTCATCAGGAAGTGTGTAAAAGATGTAGTGCCGACAAAAACAATCCACATCTACCCCAACTAAAAACCGTGGATTAATAGCGATGTTCGAGCAGCCTTGTCAGCACAGAGATCCGCTTTTAAATCCGGGAACGCTGATGATCGCAAACAAGCCAGTTTCAATCTCAGGAAATCAATCAAAGCCGCAAAAAGACAATACAAAAACAAAGTTGAAGAACAATTTAAAACCAACGATGCAAGAGGCATGTGGCAGGGAATCAATAACATCACAGACTTTAAAAGGAAAATAAACCAACTACTGTGAACATTGCCGCCTCTCTACCGGACGAGCTTAATAACTTTTATGCTCGTTCCGAGGCTCACAACACCGCCCACACAGAGAGCGCTCCCGCAGCTGCTGCAGAAGATGTGAGTGCACTCTCCATCTCTGTCGCGGATGTAACCCGATCCTTCCGACGAGTGAATATCCGCAAGGCTGCGGGTCCTGATGGCATCCCAGGCCGTGTGCTCCGAGCATGCGCATTCCAACTAGCCAGTGTTTTTACAGACATTTTCAACCTCTCCCTCTGTCTGTCTGTGGTTCCCTCGTGCTTCAAAAAGTCCACCATTGTGCCCATAACAAAGAAAAATAAAATCACATGCTTGAATGACTGGAGGCCTGTTGCTCTCACACCCATCTTCAGTAAGTGTTTTGAGAGACTCTACAGACGATGCTATTGCTTTCACCCTGCACACTGCTCTCTCCCACCTGGAAAATAAGAACATCTATGTGAGAATGCTGTTTGTGGACTACAGCTCAGCATTTAACACCATAGTTCCTGCCACATTTGTTGCGAAGCTCCAGACTCTGGGACTAAACAGATCTCTGTGCAGCTGGATCCTGGACTTCCTAACAGGCAGAAGCCAGGTGGTCAGAATGGGCAACAACACTTCATCCCCGCTGACCCTCAACACTGGTGCTCCTCAGGGCTGTGTCCTCAGCCCGCTCCTGTACAGCCACACACAGCTCCAACGTCATCATCAAATTCGCTGATGACACAACGGTGATAGGCCTGATCACCGACAATGATGAGACGGCCTACAGAGAGGAGGTGAGCACCCTGACTAAATGGTGTCAGGAGAACCACCTCTCACTCAACATCGACAAGACCAAGGAGCTGGTGGTGGATTTCAGGAGACAGAGCAGAGAACACACACCAATCCCCATCGACAAGACACCTGTGGAGCGGGTAAGCAGCTTCAAGTTCCTCGGTGTAAACATCAGTGAAGATCTCACCTGGTCTACACACACTGATGCAGTGCTGAAGAAGGCACATCAACGCTGCTTCTTCCTGAGACGACTGAGGAAGTTTGGAATGAGCCCCAGCATCCTCAGATCGTTCTACACCTGCACTATAGAGAGCATACTGACGGGCTGCATCGCTGCCTGGTTTGGAAGCAGCACCGCTGGCAACCGTAAAGCTCTAAAAAGGGGCTGTGCGAACTGCCAGCCACATTGTTGGAGGTGAGTTTCTCTCCCTCCAGGACATCTACACCAGGCGGTGTATAAGGAAATCCCGGAGGATCATCAGTGACTCCAGCCATCCTTCCCACAGACTGCTCTCTCTGCTGCCCTCAGGAAGACGTCTCCGTAGCATCCGATCCCGCACTAGCCGACTGAGGGATAGCTTTTTCCCTCAGGCTATCAGACTTATGAACAGTCTGAACTAATACACCCTACAGCATACTCCACAATATGGTATGCCACACACTGCACTTTAACTTTAACAGTTTAAACACCGAACTATTAATACAATAATCTACCTGCTACCACTGGATTCCATCCGATGCACATCCATAACATTTCTGTATCCAGCCCACGTACACTCTGTTGCACCTTAGCATATTTTCATGCGTATATATGTTTACATAATGTAGAATGTGTACATTATGTGTATAGTATGTAGTTTATAATGTGTAGTGCTAACTGTATGTATGTACATATTGCGTAAAATGTGTAGTGCTAACTGTAAGTGTCTAATAGTACACTGTGTGTACTGACTATATGTATGTGCATATTGCATATTTTCACCTGTTGAAGTCTGTATGGTTATATGTAAATTGTTTCTGCAATTTCTGGTGCACGCTCCCAAGAATTTCACTCACCAAGGCACATGTGCTGTGGTGATGTGACAATAAAAGTGACTTGACTGTTCACTGTTTAAACTTTAGATAATGTTTCTTTGTCAATCTTCACCTTCATCTTCAAAACCAGCAGATTCAACTCTGAGATTCAGATCAACTCAAAGTTCCTCCCCAAAGAACAATGTCAAAATGTTATATTCTTGTATATTATTTTGCTTCATGATATACTTGATATCATTTTTTTTTTAATGAGTGTGAAAGGGTGTCTTATATTAGGCTAAGTTAGTATATTCATAACAAAACCATTATTGTCTCTTTAGATACATTTTCTAGATTTAAAAAATATATATATTTTTAGTGTTGTGTAAGAGGATGTGTTATTTTGCTATGTCCCATGCACTGCTCATTAAATTTAAATATAGTAGAATATAGTCAAATCATAAAATAAAAAAATTTAAAAAAGTAATGTAAAACATAAGACACTGAGTTCAAAAGCTCAAGATTTGACAATAAAGGAATCTGGTCACATCACTAAGTACACATTACACTGAATATCCACGGCATTCACATGATGATGCATCTTCAACAGCAACACATTCCTATTGAAGCCAAATAAATTAAATAAAAAAATAGTTCAAATGCACAAACAATTCTCCTCATGTGACCTTACTCTTTGGTGGCCACGCTGATATACCACAAAGATCGAAACGGATTCAAAAAGTAGTTAAGTGATGTGGCTTAGGAAATTGATGACATTAAAGTTACGTTGGACTACCTCAAAACACAGCTCACGGAGGTGAAGGAGCAACAGATCCATATTTTGGATTTGGTGAAGGAGGTCCAGTCTCTTCGCATCCAGAATGTGGAGATGGACACGAAAATAGTGCAGCTGGTTGCAGATCTCGAACAATATTCAAGGATGAATGACATCATAATAACCGGGCTCACGGTGAAACCCTGATCATATGCTAGAGCGGTAGATGCAAACAGCAGGGATCCAGCAGCATGAGATTGACACCAGCTCGACAGAGCAACAAGTGGCGAGCTTTCTACAATCAAAAGGAATTGATTTGGATTGTAATAATGTTGAGGCTTGCCATGTGTTGCCGAGGAGGAAAGTCGGCGATAAATCTACTGTCGTCATGAGATTCACAAACAGAAAACACAAGATTTTGAAGGAAGGAAAAAAGCTCAAAGGAACAAATGTTTATATCAATGAGCACCTCACAAAGTACAATGCAGACATCACAAAGAAAGCCAGGTACTTTAGAAAAATGAAGAAAATACAACATACATGGGTTCCCAACTGTAAAGTGTTTATAAAATTAAATGGAAGCCCAGAAGATGCGAAGGTATTGGTGGTGAGGGGTAAGGAACAATTGACTGAGTATGAGTAATCAAGGTTGTCAGGCTACTGGAATACGAGGTAAGACGACGGACACAAATACTCAAATAAGACATTCATCTGAAGCAGAAGATATAACCAGTCGGGAGTTGCAAAAATTTTAATATACTGATTATATAAGTTTCGATTCGGAACATGATATTGATCCAGACAAGAACTTTTTTACTTGTGCAAACAAAAACTGTGGCTACTATACAAATGAAAGGCACAATCAAATCAATAAAGATGGTAGACTCTCCATCATACATATAAATAGTAGAAGTCTCTATGCAAACTTTGAAAACATTAAGAACTATTTGCATAGTTTGGCACAACCATTCAGTATAATTGCTTTATCTGAAACATGGATGCATAAGGGAAAAAAAGAAAAATTTGAGTTGGATGGATATGATTTTGTACACAAGGACTGAAAATATGAAGCAGGAGGAGGTGTTGCATTATTTGTGGACACTAATTTGAGACATAGTGTTGTGGAGGATATGAGTTTCATTGTTGAAAATATATTTGAATGTTTAACAGTTGAGTTTCATAGAGAACATAGGAATAACGTGATTCTAAGTTGTATTTATAGAAAACCAGGCTCATGTGTTGAAAAATTTAGTGAGTATATGAAGGAAATGTATACCAAAAAAGCTAGTAAAACAATCATTGTTTGTGGTGACTTCAACATAGACATGCTCAATCCAAATAACCATAAATTGACAGAAGAATTTCATTAACACAATCTACAGTTTGAATTTGTACCCTCAAATCACTAGACCGACGAGGATAACGACCCATAGTGCCACATTAATTGATAAAATTCTAACAAATGAAATCTTTAGTGATGCAATAAGTGGAATATCAATAAGTGATATCAGTGATCATTTGCCTGTATTTACAGTGTTTGAGAGCGATTGTAAGCCTCATCAGGAACAATTAAGCAAATTCAAAAGATTAAGATCAGAAGAATCCTTGAATGTTTTTAAGAACGATTTATTGGTACAAAATTGGGACAGTGTATATGATAAGAGCAATGTACATGATGCCTATGATAAGTTTATGAAAACATAAAAAATGTATATGATAAAAATTGCCCACTGAAGAAAATATGTACAAGTTCAAAGAAAAAAGGACATCCCTGGATTACAAGGGGATAGAAAATGCACTTAAAAAGAAGAATTTGCTTTATAAGAAGTTTTTTAAACAAAGAACTAAATAGGCGGAAAATAAGTTGAAAAAATAAAAATAAATTGACTAATATTTTGAGGAAAACTAAAAAAGATTATTACAATAAATTAATAGAAAATAAGAAATCTGATGTGAGGGAAATGTGGAAAATATTGAATAAAGTAATAAAAAAATCTTCTGGTCAGTTAATTTATCCTAAATATTTTAATATGGGAGACAAAGACACTTATAATATGACAGAGGTGGCAAATACTTTCAATGCATTTATTGTTAATATTGGGAAAAAGCTGGCAGAGAATATTCCTGACCCCAGAAATGACCGTTATGGTTATTGTTTCATTGAAAGAAATGTAAATTCAATGTTCCTTTCTCCGGTAGAGGAAAGTGAGATAATTCAAAGAATGGTAAGAAGTGGTAAGAAGTGTTACTGAGGCCATTTCAAAACCTCTTAACTATATTTACAATTCATCATTTCAATCTGGCACATTTCCTAATCACATGAAAACAGCAAAGGTCATTCCACTCTATAAATCAGGAGATAAACATCAATTTACAAACTTTAGACCGGTTTCTCTGCTTCCACAATTTTCAAAAATTCTAGAAAAACTTTTTATCACTCGTCTTGACAACTTTTTGGGAAAAAATAATATAATAAATGAATGCCAGCATGGATTTAGAGCAAAAAGGGCAACATCACTTGCATTATTAGACTTTATGGAAGAAATAAGTTCAGTAGATAATAAAATGCATACTATAGGAATATTTATTGATCTACAGAAGGCGTTTGATACCATCAATCATGAAATTTTGTTAGGAAAATTAGAGCGATATGGGATCCGAGGAAAGGTATTAGACTGGATAAAAAGTTATTTGACTCAGCGAAAGCAGTTTGTGAAACTGGGGGATTATTTTTCTGATTGTCTGGAAATTTCTTGTGGAGTCCCACAGGGAGCGGTGTTAGGCCCAAAACTGTTTCTTATTTACATGAATGATTTATGTCAAGTGTCAGAAGCACTTAAATTGGTGTTGTTCACTGATGACACTAATATTTGTTGTTCAGGCAGTGATCTTCAGTTGCTAGTGCAGGAGATGAATAAGGAATTAGAGAAGATTAAACTATGGTTTGATACAAACAAATTATCACTAAATTAAAAAAATTGATGATGTTTGGTAATGGTCGAAATAATTTGCAAATTGAAACAAAGCTGGATGGAGTGAACATTGAAAAGGTTAATGAAATAACATTTTTAGGAGTCATAACTGACAATAAAGTGAATTGGAAACCTCACATTAGTCATGTTAGGAGTAAGGTGTCAAGGAGTATAGCAGGAAAAGATTTAAAGAAATGATTTTTGAATGTCATAATGAAGAAGGGAAATGAGTTGGTTAAGCTAGAAATTTTGTTGCTAACATATTGTATAAATGTATGAAGATATATGTGCTTGTGTTTTGGAAAAAAGTGGATATTACTAAAGGAAGTAAACTGATGTATAAAGAAGTTTGAAAGAGGGGGTGGGAATTAACAAATGTTAAACTTCATCCCACTCCTTTTCAAGCAGAGGTGAATTTTAGTTGTTCGATTATCAATTTTCTTTCGATTATTGTCTTATGTTGTACATATTGTACACTTTTTATTGTATGCATGAAATAAAAAAATAAAAAAATAAAAAATATTCTGTCAACACTCATTCACACCAGGAAAAATAACTATAACATTTATAAAATTTTATAGTCATTGCAGTTTTTGACTTCCGTTGCAAACACCTGAATTGTCTTGACTTCAGGATCACCAACAAATTTTAATTGCCACAACAATCGACGCTGACTGAATGAGGGAAGTAGTCCGTGTTGCCAGGTCCCAGGAAAATTTCCAGCCCAAAGCTTACTAGTGATGTCCGATTTGTGTTCGGTATATTTATAATTCTGTGGAACAGGAAGTCATGGCTGGACAATTTCATGCTCCTAGTCACTCCTAAAATGAATATACATTAGAGATTGGTTACTCATAAGAATATCTAGGGGTGCCAATAATTGTGGCCAACATACATTTGAGAAAAACATTTAACTCATTACAATATTTCCCTTCCACTTTCAATTGTTTTTACTTTTAATGAAAGATTAGAAGTTTGTGAATTTTTTTTTTTTTAGATCAAAAAGATAAACGATATAGATGTATTTTCACAGCCGCTTTTGCTCATATATACCACAGGTGCCAATATTACTGGAGAGCACTGTAAATTAAATATCAGTCTAAACATTGGTTTAGACTGATAATATACCAAATATGCTATATGAATTATTAAAAATATATTCTGTGCATGTACACAGAATATCATTTTAGTATTTTCTATAGCATATTCGGTATTTTTTATCACCGCCTTCATAATGTATTAATAAACTGTATACCGAATTCAGACTTTTTATAAAACTGTCTTAGTCCATTAATTGAGTGTTTTCTTTCTATGGGGGATACGCTTAGTGCAATTTACAGGGTTACTTTCAAATTCTGGGATATTCTGCTTGTCTGTGCTTTATTAATAAGGTGTGCACTGAATTTAGTTATCCAGTGTTTTACATTAAGTGTTTTAGAATGTCCCAAAACCATCTTGATAAGCATGCACTGATTATTCTGTCCAAGTTCACAATAAATCTCTATGAACCACTCCATTGTGAACAGCTGTATGAACCATTACAATCTGTAAAGTAAACAGGAAGTGTTTGTCTGAACTCAACTGTTTTTTTTTGTTGTTTTTTTAAACTAAACAAATAAAAAACCTTGAGCTCAACTGGTTTTGAAAAATTCCCTCGCAAAACTTTTGTGTTCTGTCACAAAGTTTCTTGAGGGAATGCAAGCCTTTTGCGAGACAACGCAAAAAAATCTGGAAAATATTTTTTCCTCCCACCCCAGATTTTTTCACTCACTCATTTTTTCATCTATCTATCTATCTATCTATCTATCTATCTATCTATCTATCTATCTATCTATCTATCTATCTATCTATCTATCTATCTATCTATCTATCATCATTTTTGGGTTTGGTGTAAAAACAAATATTTTAAGAGTGTCCTTCAAACTGAAACACAAATCAATTTAAGAAGTTCATTCATTCATTAACTCAAATACCTGGCAAACTGTTCCTCACTGTGGATTCCCGGAGGTTTAGAGGATAATGTAATAGCGTCTGGCTGCAGACCAACACTTGCCCTCTCAAACACCTGTGCTTCCGCAAGTGACAGCACTTGCAATGTGCTGTCATTTATTTAATTTTTATTTACTTTTCTTTTTAATGCAAATACATTTATTTAAATCATTTTTAAATGGAATCTCTCAATATTTTATGCAAGTAGCCAGGTAGTGAAGACAAGAAAAAAAGAAACAATGTCACCTGCAATGACACAAATCATGCATGCTGCCAATGAAGACAAGATGCTGTGGTGAAAAGACTGAAGGTGTTCCTTAGCAAACGCTATCGCAGCGTCAGTGAACCTATGAAAGGACACATGAACCACATCAGCATCTTGTCCTCAACACACAAGACTTGTGATTTTGTGTCTGTTTTTCTTACCTTCACCACCTCACTACGGTTGTGAAATGTGGAGAGTTTCATTTATTATTTTTTTTATAAAAAGTAAAATAATTAAAAAGTTATAATAATAAAAGCTATCTTGCTGTATCTGGCCAGTTGTTTGTTGAGAGTATTTTATTCTAATATTGTATTCATCACTATTTCCTCTCAGTGTTGTGATTTCTTCCTCCCTGCAAAATAATTCATCTCAAAAGCATTTACTGATTTCATGATTGCAGAATGTTACAGATCAATGTAAATCACCAGATTGTCAAATCAAGCCACCTTTATTTCTAGAATGCTTTATACAATACAGATTGTGTCAGCAGCTTTACAGAATTAAACTGGAAAAGCTTGTGCTGATAATGCAAGAGGAAACTAGTCCCCAGTGATGTCTATATCGTCCAGCTCAGTTCAGCTCAAATAGTGTCTACAATCCTGCCAGAAATTAAGTGACCCAAACTAAAGACAAAGACAACAGGCAAGGAACCAACTTCCATCTGTGGCAGAATGGAGAGAGAGTGAAAAACACTTGTGAGAGAGCGGGTTCAGTCAGGGGTCAGTTCTCCTCTGGACAGAATGTGGATTGTGTGAAGCTGAAAAACCCACCAGATCTTCTTACACAGATGATCTGAAGAAGAATCACAGCAGGAGCAGCAAACACTGCAAACTCAACAATAATCACAATCACTGCAGGACAGATGTGCTGACAGATGATAGACAATCAAGAGGGTAAAAAAAAATACAGATTCAGTCTGTTAAACTGGAAATGAAATAAAAGATAAAAAACAACAAACAATATAAAGACGTGTGTGGTTCTTCAGAAGTCAGTAGGACTGTTGTGATCCTGTCTGTTAGTTCAGTTCAAACATAATAAACATACAGTATAAACCAAACATCATCATCATTAGATCATACTTGAGCTTCACATCACAGAAATGATGAATGAACTTCCACTGCTTCATGAGTTCATCATTGATTATCATGTTCTTTTAATCTCAAGGTGTCAGGAGAAACATTTACCGTCTGAATAGAGCCTTTGAGTTGATCCGAATCTCATTATAAGACAATTGAACAGAATATGAAACTCATAAAAAAACACTGATATCATTTATATCATGAAACAAAATGATATACAAGAATAAAACTTTCTGACTTGGTTCTTTGTGGAGGAAGTCCACCTTTGAGTTGATCTGAATCACAGTTGAATCTGCTGGTTTTGAAGATGAACTTTATTCACTGTGAATACTTCAGATAAACGTTTCTATGTCATGTCACTTGTAATGAGAGATTTATCCAGATGATATTTCACTGCACGATGCATTATTGTGTCACATTTGGTGAAGACACAGCATCAGATCAGAAAGAGCTGGATCTGAAGATGATCTACTTACTGTGAATGTTTTTTATATGACTGTGTAGAGAAACTGAATGATTGAAACTCTTCCCACATTCAGTGCAGTGATACGGTTTCTCTCCAGTGTGAATCCTCTTGTGTGTCTTCAGGTTTCCTGACTGACTGAATCTCTTGTCACAGTATAAACACTTGTACGGTTTCTCTCCCGTATGAACTCTCACATGTGCCGTAAAGTGTTGTTTTAGTGCAAAACTCTTCCCGCATTGATCACATGTGTGCAGTTTCTCTCCTGTGTGGACTGCCTTGTGTCTGATCACGTATTTTGACCGACTGAATCTCTTGTCACAGACTGTACACTTGTATGGTTTCTCTCCAGTGTGGATGTTCATGTGATCCTTAAGGTTTGCTGATTGTGTGAAACTCTTCCCGCACTGATCACAAGTGAATGGTTTCTCTCCAGAGTGAACTCTCATGTGAGCTTTAATTTTATGTTTGAATGTGAAACTCTTTCCACACTGAGGACAGGTGAAAGATTTCTTGGCTCCTCGGTGCATTAAATCTTTCTGTTTGGTTTGAGAGCAACTCAAATGTTGTTCTCCAGTTTTGACATGATTATTCTCATCAATTTCACTCAATTCTTCATTCTCTTCATTTTCTTCAATCAACTCTAAAATAAAGGTAAAATGGTTGATTTTCAGTAACTCTCAGTAACCCTGATGTACCATGATTTAAAAAAATAATAATATTGTAGACAATTGCTATACAAAATTTTGGACATTATTGTTTTAATCATACACCTCTGTAATGTTTCATGAAGCAAGTACATTGATCTTCAAATTATGATTTTAAAAACATTATAGACACAAATCCCATGTTTCTTTAGGGAAAAATATTAAATATGTTTGATCAGCTACACTATTATCTAACAGAAATTTTGTTGATGCATGAAGAATAAACACAAACCTGTTAGTTCTTGAGTATCTTCAGAGTGTTTGATTCTGCAGGGTTCTGGATCTCTCATCTTCTCTCTGTCCTCTTTAATAAACTCAGTCTTTACAGATTTCAGCTCTTCCTGATGATTTGATGCTCATCTTCACTTGTGAACTGATGGAAATATTCCAGCATTTATTGTTGAACTGCTGAATGTGTGATTGTTGTGAGAGGAGCTTCACTGAACATGAATTTCTGCGTGGAAGAAGCAGATTTGCCAAAATCAATACATCAGTTAACTTAGTCATTTTTAAGCAATCTACACATTTAAGCTTTTATGTAAGCCTTCTATCCACAAGAGCTCAAACTCACTTTTTTAAGCCCAACTAACGAAAATGAAATATTAAAAATTGTGAGATATTGCAAAGGAAAAAAAATCGGTAGATAAAAATGGGTTTGATATGTGTATAGTTAAGGAAATAATGTATAATATTGTTCAGCCTTTTACCTTCATTTGTAACCAGTCATTCAAAACCGGTATCTTTCCAAATGAAATGAAAATAGCCAAAGTTCTCCCGTTACATAAAGATGGTTACAAGCATTTGTTTTCTAATTATAGACCCATTTCTTTGCTTTCTCAATTCTCCAAAATATTAGAAAAGTTATTTGTTAAAAGGCTGGATAATTATATAGAATTAAATAATATTTTAAGGGAACAAAAATTTGGTTTTAGAGCACATAGGTCCACAACAATGGCAGTTATTAATTTAGTTGAAAATATTACACAAGCAATAAATAAAAAAAACAGTACACAGTTGGAATTTTTTTAGATTTACAGAAAGCCTTTGACACAATAGATCACAATATCATATTACATAAATGCAAAAGTATGGTCTTAGGGGGATAGCACATTCTTGGGTTGAAAATTACTTAACAGATAGGCTTCAGTATGTACACATAAATGGTGTAGATTCTAAATTGCAGAGAATAAGTTGTGGAGTTCCGCAAGGCTCGGTGTTGGGACCGAAGTTATTTTTGCTCTATATTAATGACATTTGTATGGTGTCTGTTGTACTCAATTATGTTTTGTTTGCTGACAACACCAATGTTTATTGCTCAGGTCAAAATCTGGAAGAGTTGGTAATGGTAGTAGAGAGAGAACTGTACAAACTAAAGAGCTGGTTCGACTCAAATTATCTTTGAATTTATCTAAAAAAAAATCATGGTATTTAATAATAAATTGATAGAAAATGATATTAAAATTAAAAATTATATTATATGATATTAAAATATTAAAATTAAAACAATAATATATTAGAAAGAGTTAATTACATTAAGTTTTTAGGAGTGATTATAGATCATAAAATGGCATGGATATACCATATACAAAATGTTCCAAAAGAAAATATCAAAAACAATTGCAATTTTATATAAATTGCAATATATTTTGAACAAAAGTGCATTATATATATTGTACAGTTCTCTCATCACTCCATATTTAACATATGGAACAGAAATCTGGGGGAATGCATATAAATCTAGAACTACTCCAGTTTTTCTATTACAAAAAAGGTCATCAGAATAATTACACATTCTCCATATAATACCCCAATGAATCCTTTGTTTACCCAGTTGAAAACATTAAAATTCTATGACTTGGTAGATTTGTATACTGCTAAACTTGTGTATAAGGCAAGACAATATACCCTCCCTCAGTCCTTGCAAGCTATGTTCAGCTTGAGAGACAGTAATTACGACCTTAGAGGGACATATATTTTTAATACGCCATATTGTAGAACCAATTTGAGAAAAAACTGTCCATCAAATAAAGGTGTTCATCTTTGGAATAGCTTTCCTGATGAGTTAAAAAAGGCTAGTTCATTAACACAGTTTAAAATACTTTATAAAGGATTGGTAATGAAAAGATATACTGAATAGTGATGATAATGTTAATAGCAATAATAATATTGCTTCTAGTTCTTCTAGATCTACATTGAGAATATCATGTATTGTCATATTAATGTCACTTAGTGCTGTTTGTGTGGAGTTAAGGGTAGGCATAATAAGCTTTAGCTTTTTGTGTTTTTTTTTGTATTTTTTATTTAGTTATTTTATTTTGTATGGTTATGTAGGTACATGCATATGTACAAGTTTCATGCTTTCCTGTGCAAAATGATACAAATGGAATTTTGCTTGTTGTCCAAAAAAGACAAATAAATAAGAAAAAAAAAAGGTAAGTGAAGGAGATGTCTTCCAAATTCTATCTTTTGAAGAGATCAGAGCCTTACAAAAACACAGTTCTGACTCTTTGTAAATCATAATATTACTATATTAAAATTAACAGCATTGACACAAAAAGCACATCAGTTTAAAATGCCATTCAATAACATTGCACTCACCATATTCACACATTCAGTGCATTTCTGTTGTCTGTCTTTCTATTGTCAACATTTCTATTGATGTTTTAGCAGACAGTGTGTAGAAATTGAAACAGTAATCCTACTGTAGCCTAAAACAAAACTGAATTTTAATGTTTCCCGTGTTTATAGGCTATTATAAATCTCTTCCTATGTATAGATTTAAAATGTCCCACATGACACAATATGAAATATCAAGCAGTATCTATACTTAATTTTAACCATGTCAAGCGTGGCAAGTTTTAGGTTCAATATTCATAGGATATTCTTTCCCCTACCCTTGTACCCACAGAGTTGACAGTCTTAACAAAATCAATACCACAATTAGTTTTAACAATATGCAGTTATTTTATGAAGACATGAAACATTCAATCAAAACCGCATTATCTGCATATTTATACCCTAAGAATGTTTTGATTAGATGTAGTTTACGTTTTTAAAACTGTTACTGGAATTTGTAGACGGTCCCTTCAGATACAGCTATGATACAGCTATGATACAACTTTGATACAGACATGATACAGCTATGATACAGCTTTGATACAGATATGATACAGCTGTGATACAGCTATGATACAGCTATGATACAGCTATGATACAGATATGATACAGCTATGATACAGATATGATACAGATGTGATACAGCTGTGATACAGCTATGATACAGATATGATACAGCTATGATACAGATATGATACAGATGTGATACAGCTGTGATACAGATATGATACAGATGTGATACAGCTATGATAAAGATGTGATACAGCTATGATACAGATATGATACAGCTATGATACAGATGTGATACAGATGTGATACAGCTGTGATACAGATATGATACAGATGTGATACAGCTATGATAAAGATGTGATACAGCTATGAAACAGCTATGATACAGCTATGATACAGACGTGATACAGACGTGATACAGCTATGATACAGCTATGATTCAGATATGATTCAGATATGATTCAGATATGATTCAGATATGATACAGCCGGCGGGGAAAGCTGCAGTAATAATTCTGATATCGTTTCATAATCAATTTCCCTTACGAGACATTCAGTAACAGCAGCATCCCTCCAAACAACAATCAGTCAGACGAACAAACAAAAACACAAAATCTCTCAGGTGTTACCTCACGTGCCTGTTGTCACATAAGTGTTTATGTCAGCAAACACACAAACAGAGCTGTACTCGATGAAACCAAGGCAGAAACGACCTCATATATTGTTGCATGAATAACTGTGTAAAATCATGTTTGAAATGCCGTGAATTGCTCACCTCTCCTCATTATAGTCTCAACGCTGCGTCGAAAGTTTTGATGACTCGCGGAGGGACGGATCGAGTCCCGGGAGTGAATTTCGAGAGTGGACGGCGATTCTTCTTCTTCTTCTTCTTTGACGTTTAATGGCGGATGGCAAACCAGCTTTGGTGCATATTCCGCCACCTACTGGGATGGAGTGTGAGGCGTTGATATCAGAGGAGAAACAGACCCTACTTTTCTATATTTTCTTATATAACTTTGTTGCTTTTAAAAAAAAATAATAATAATAAATACCCAGAGCTTCATATACTTTGATAGAACTGTTAAGTATAATCGGCAAAGTTAAAGATTTTATACCAACTGAAATTACATCGTTTTTTGATTGAAACATGCTCTACAGTTTCTGGAAGTCCACATTTATTGCACTGACTGTGGTGTTGTTGCTAAGGTGTTCTAGGTTGGCGAAAGGTTGATGATGTCACGAGAGAGGCGACAAGGAATCGCCAGTGAGTTATGTATGTTTAACGAGTCTTCATTTAAAAGACGCGACACTGACCAGAACCATATTTCCCTATCATTTGAAGTGATTTGTTGAGGGCAGAATGACCAACTCTCAGAGGAGAAGTTACTGTATCTTCCTTTCTGTTGCCATAACTAATTCTAACTAAACCAACTTATTTTTGTATTTTATGCATGTGGCGACCTTTATTCCCTTTATCCCACCTCTCCTGCCACATATTTTTAATAGCTGTTTTAATTAAGCTTTTCATTTCAGATTTACCCAAAGGTATTTCTAAATCAATAACATTATCTTTAAGGGCCTGTTTGGCTATCTTGTATTTCTTTGCGGCCCAGCGAAACATACCAATTTGAAAAACTAACGGAATGCATAGTCGATATAAAAAAACTGAATGACGAGTAATTTCTTACTGCTAAATTCAGAAAAAACAGAGGTGTACCTAAAAACTCTGCATGTAATAACCTAGAACGCTGTCTAATACTTGATGGCTGCTCTGTCAATTCTTCGTCATCAGTTAGGAACCTGGGTGTGCTATTTGATAGCAATCTTTCCTTAGAAAGCCACGTTTCTAGCATTTGTAAAACTGCATTTTTCCATCTCAAATATATATCTAAATTATGGCCTGTGCTCTCAATGTCAAATGCAGAAATGTTAATCCATGCGTTTATGACCTGAAGGTTAGATTATTGTAATGCTTTATTGGGTGGTTGTTCTGCATGCTTAATAAACAAACTCCAGTTAGTCCAAAATGCAACAGCTAGAGTTCTTACTAGAACCAGGAAGTATGATCATGTTAGCCCGGTTCTGTCAACACTGCACTGGCTCCCTATCAAACATCACCTCAGTATTAGCACCTCAGTATTTGAACGAGCTCTTGTTACATTATAGTCCTTCACGTCCGCTCCATTCTCAAAACTAAGGCAATTTGATAATACCTAGAATATCAAAATCAACTGCGGGCGGCAGATTCTTTTCCTATTTAGCGCCCAAACTCTGGAATAACCTACCTAACATTGTTCGGGAGGCAGACACACTCTTGCAGTTTAAATCTAGATTAAAGACCAATCTCTTTAACCTGGCTTACACATAACATATTAATACACTTCTAATATACAAATCCGTTAAAGGATTTTTAGGCTGCATTAATTAGGTAAACCGGAACCGGGAACACTTCCCATAACACCTGATGTACTTGCTACACCGTTAGAAGAATGGCATCTACGCTCATATTAGTCTGTTTCTCTCTTATTCCGAGGTCACCGTAGCCACCAGATCCAATCTGTTTCCAAGTCAGAGGGTCACTGCAGTCACCCAGATCCAGTATGTATCCAGCCCAGATGGTGGATCAGCACCTAGAAAGGACCTCTACAGCCCTAAAAGACAGCGGAGACCAGGACAACTAGAGCCCCAGAGACAGATCCCCTGTAAAGACCTTGTCTCAGACGACCAGCGGGACAAGACCATAGGAAACAGATGATTCTTCTGCACAATCTGACTTTGCTGCAGCCTGGATTTGAACTGCTGGTTTCCTCTAGTCAGGGGAGAACTGGCCCCCCGACTGAGCCTGGTTCCTTGCCACTGTCGCCTCTGGCTTGCTTAGTTGGGGACACTTCATTTCCAGCGATATCGTTGACTTGATTGCAAATTATTGTAAACATACTATTTAAACTGAACTGAGCTGGATGCCTTTAACTGGAAAATTAGTGTTTACTGTTTACTGCATTATTGGCACACTATTTTCCTATTTAATGTTGTTCAGTTACTTTGGCACAACCTGTATTGTTAAAAGCGCTATATAAATAAAGGTGACTTGACTTCACTCGTTCCGCTCTGCTGTCCATGAGTGTTGGGCTTATTTACATCAGAGTGCACAAACACACAAAAAAAAAATAACCGTGTATTTTATAATTTTATATTTTTACAATTCACAAAGACAATAGCAGTTTCTCAATATGCATTCTTGTCTGTTCTTGTGGACTTGTGAAACGCCATTGCCCAAAAGCCAGCGTAATTTTCTAAATATTACTGTTTTTGTATTTCTAACCCGAGAAAGACCCTTTAAATGTCTAATGCACATTCCTTAAAAATATAAATAAATAAAAAATAAAAGAGCAAGATGGCGGCGCGTACACATCGCGAGGCTCAGCGTCTCTCCAGTTTTTGCAATTTTGCAGTATTTTTCCTGCTCATCTTGGGTCTGTTCGTACTGAACAGCTTTGCTTTAACATGATACACCCGACGGGAGCTTTTGGATATCGGTGAGGACTTTTCCAACAGTTTTATCACCAATCTTCGACTCATCCCTGAGATAGCCAGAACACCCGAGGCTACGCACTCTACCCGGCCGGGCGGAAGTGCTCGCAGGCGGCGTCAAGATCGTAAACAAAGGCGGGGGAAGCGCGGAGGTCTAAGAGCTAAGCTAAAGCTAACACCGCTCCGGCTCTCTTTACCGAGCATTTTCCTCGCTTATGTGCGGTCACTGGTGAACAAAATGGATGAGTTACGACTTCGCATCACCCACAGTAAGAGACTTTTGGACTGCAATGTCATGGTTTTCACAGAAACATGGCTACACAGCGACGTACCCGATAATGCTATTGAGCTAGCTGGACGCTACACGCTCTGGGCAGATAGAACAGCAGATGACTCCGGCAAGACCAGAGGTGGTGGATTGTGCATTTATGTAAACAAAGCTTGGTGTACGAACACTGTCATTGTTGGGAGACACTGCTCAGCTAACCTAGAGTTTCTCATGGTTAAATGTAGACCTTTTTATCGGCCGCGCGGGAGTTCACTTCCACCATAATAACTGCAGTCTATATTCCACCGGATGCTAATGCCAAGCTTGCTTTAAACGAACTTCATGCAGCCATTAGTAAACAACAGACTGCTCTCCCGGAGGGCTGCTTTTATTGTCGCGGGTGATTTTAATCACTGCAAATTAAAGACAGTGCCCTCAAATTTCATCAGCATGTTTCCTGCCACACGAGAGGAGACAAAACTTTGGGCCATGTTTACACAAACATTGATGGAGCTTTCATTGTGACCCCCCTCCCCCACCTCGGACAGTCTGATCACCTTTCTTTGTTTCTCACCCCCAAGTATTCACCCCTCATCAACCGTGTGAAGCCATCAGTGAGAACCATCAAAGTGTGGCCAACTGGAGCAGACTCTTTACTTCAGGACAGGTTTCAACACACTGACTGGAGTATGTTTGCTTCTCAGGCTGCCTGTGGCTCTCACACGGACATCGACATCTATACCTCCTCTGTACTGAATCACATCAACACCACCATTGACAGTGTAACAAGAGAAATACAGATAACAACATACCCTAATCAGAAGCCATGGATGAACAAGGATGTGCAAATTCTGCTGAAAGCCCACAACACTGCCTTCAGGTCAGATGACGCTCAGGCCTACAGTAAATCCAGGGCTAACCTGAAAAGGGGCATCAAAAAGGCCAAGTACTGCTACAAGCTGAAGGTAGAGGAACACTTTTCCAACTCTGACCCCCGACGCATGTGGCAGAGCATCCAGATCATCAGTGACTACAAGTCAAGTAATTCCACTCCAACGGTCACGGACGTCTCCTTCCTTAACGAGCTAAATGACTTTTATGCTCGCTTCAACAGCGACAGCAAGGAGACGGCCACCAAAACCACACACTCAGCAGATCACCAACCTCTCAAACTCACCTCCACAGATGTCCACACTGCATTGAGCCGGATCAACGCACGCAAGGCTGCCGGCCCGGACGGCATTCCTGGACGTGTGCTTAGAGGATGTGCAGAGCAGCTTGCAGGGGTCTTCACAGACATTTTCAAACTGTCCCTCACCCAAGCAACTGTGCCAACATGTTTTAAGTCCACATCCATTGTGCCAGTACCGAAACACTCCTCCCCGATGTGCCTGAATGACTATCGCCCTGTAGCACTCACACCCATCATTATGAAGTGCTTTGAGCGATTGGTCCTAGCACACCTCAAAGACTGCCTCCCACCCACACTGGTCCCACATCAATTTGCCTACTGCAGAAATAGGAGCACAGAGGATGCAGTATGCACAGTGCTGCACTCTGCACTCACACACTTGGACAATAACAACACATATGTTCGGATGTTGTTTGTTGACTTCAGTTCAGCATTTAACACCGTCATTCCCTCCAAGCTGACCACAAAACTTGGAGACCTGGACATTAATACTTCCCTATGCAACTTGATCATGGACTTTCTGACCAACAGACCTCAGCATGTTCGGTCAGGCCACACCCACTCCACCACCATCACACTTAACACCGGAGTACCACAGGGCTGTGTGCTGAGCCCATTCCTCTACTCCCTCTACACCCACGACTGCAAGCCTGTGCATGGATCCAACTCCATTATTAAGTTTGCAGATGACACCACGGTGATTGGCCTCATCAGTGACAACAATGAGACTGCCTACAGGGAAGAGGTACAGCACCTGGCCACATGGTGCGCTGACAATAACCTGCTCCTTAACACCAGCAAGACAAAGGAGCTCATTGTGGACTTCAGCAAGAAGAAAGGAAGCACGCACGACCCCATCCACATTAACGGGATGGTTGTTGATCGTGTCTCCAGCTTCAAGTTCCTGGGAACCACCATCTCTGAGGACCTGTCCTGGACCACAAACACCTCCAGCCTGGTCAAGAAGGCTCACCAACGCCTCTTCTTCCTCAGGACACTGAAGAAGAACCAACTGTCTTCAGCCATAGTGGTGAACTTTTACCGGTTTGCGATCGAGAGCATCCTGACCAGTTGTATTACAGTCTGGTATGGGAACTGCTCGGTGGCTGACCGCAAAGCACTGCAGAGGGTGGTGAAAACTGCCCAACGCATCACAGGAACACCACTTCCTGCAATTGAGGACATCCAGAGGAAACGCTGTCTATGTCGAGCTCGCAGCATTCTTAAGGACTCCTCTCACCCTGACCATGGACTGTTTAACCTCCTGCCCTCCGGGAGGCGCTTCAGGAGCCTCCGGACAAGGACCAGCAGATCCAGGAACAGCTTTTTCCCTACAGCTGTCTCCTTGCTGAACTCTGCCCCCTGACACCCCCCACACCATACACACAGACTCCTCCCCTACTTTATCACTACATCTGACCGATTTATTTAGTATTATTTATTTACAACAACAAAACAGTAAAATTGCTATTACTTGCACTACTGTCTGTTCATCCAGATACACTGAATAACCCATTTGCACACTGAAATATTTCTATGCACTTTACTTTCCATTGTAATAGTGTAAATTATGTTCATGTTCATAGTTCTGCCTATAGTGTACATACACTTTCACATATTCCATCTGTATAGTATGTTCATAGTACACCTATCTGTATATCATGCTGATAGTATTTAAAATTTAAAATCTGTAAATTATGTCCATAATACTTATCTGTATAGTTATTGTACATATTGTAGACCTTGTATATTCTGTACTTACTGCTTATTGCACTTCTGGTTAGATGCTAACTGCATTTCGTTGCCTTGTACCTTACATGTGCAGTGACAATAAAGTTGAATCTAATCTAATCTAATCTTACTCTCATCAACAGCTGCAAACAATTTGCTCTTACCTCTGAGATCCGGATCTGTGACGAAAAGACGTGGAATCCTCCCCGGCCCTAGCAACTGCTCAGATGAGTTCAGGCTGCTTGAGGCTCGTAGGAATGTTCAATTCAGAATAATATATTATTCATAAATAAATTACTCAGAGACTCTTCTTTTAATAAAGTTTTCCGCATCACCATTTGTCATGGCTTCGCTTTATTAATAGACAATAACGCATAAGTAATAAAAATGAAAATAACAGCGAATAAGTCTTCACCATCGAAGTGAGGCCACACACACACAGACTTTCTCTACCTTTTATAGCCTTGCATATCATTTGCATTTATACCCTGCATTCTCCCTTATTTGGTAATCACATGTATTCATACACAGACAGAGTACATGACCTTTATCACATCTAATACAGAGTGTCAAAAGTTAAAATGGAAGAATTGCAGGGGTGGTCAGCAACACACGTAAATGCTAGCATAAAAATATCTATAACACCTCTTATGCATAGTTACAAGTATGCTCTATTCAACCACAGAAATTACACCTGCATGCATAGCAAAATTAACACAGCTTGGTTGCGGTTTCATCTCCCAAGTGTATTGGAAAATGCAACCGCATCCTTTCTGCCCTTTAAACAAACAAAGCATAACTTAACCACAAAGATTAATACATTTAAAAATTAAAAACAAAAAGAAAGGAAGGTGTGATCACATCTCTTATCTGAAACTTCTACATTTTTAAAACTGGAGCTTTAAGTTTTAAAGATTCTAAACCATTTGTTAATGCTTGCAGCTCGAGATGAATCTTATTATACTCAGCCATCTCTCTTATCAATTTCATTATTTTCTTATTCAATGTTTCCTGCTTCTGCATCAGACTTTTCACAGTTCTCAGCTTGAAATTCATGTCCTACTGGTATTCCAGGGTTCTTCTTTGTTCAGCAACGCTTCTCCATTTTTGCTTGTTTTTTGACTTTTCGGCTTTCTTCTACTTGCAGTCCTTTAATGATGACATCACCAAAGTCAACATTCCTATTTGCTTTACAGCCTCTGTTCCCTAAAGTAATTGGTCCGGTGGGGGATTGGTCAGAAAACCTTACACCTATGATCCCCCTCAAATATTTCACCCTCTCTTGAGGTTTCTGGACAATTTCTCATATTTCTCCAATCTATCTGAATTCTATCCACTCTACTTATTAAATACATTGTGCCAATTCTTTCACTTGTATTATAATTTTCAACATATACATGATAATTATTTCTTCTTTGCCTCAAAAAGGTTACTTCACAGAATTTTGTCATTTCCCAGATAGGAAATGGATCTTGTTTTCTAGGGATATCATGGTAAAGACAAACATTCTCCTCGTCCTTTTCCACCCATGCATGCAGCACTTTGAGGTCTAGCCATATCCTTTCTACGCTTTCCGATTGACCCCAGATCAACTCGTGAATCCGCTCTAAGGACATCCAGACTAGTCCTCCGTCTCGTCCGATCAAGGCTGCAATGGCCTGAAAAAAATCCACGGGCCATTAATGAATGCTAAACCATGAATCCTTACAATAACCATTTCTGTCTTTGATCCGTTACCAGTACAAAATTCTTGTTATATTTGTCCCATAAATTCAAATACTTGGAATACTATCAGTACTGTCAACCGAAGACACAGGGTTTCATCCACCAAGGTAATACATACAGTAGGTACCATTATGATCTTTCTCTAATTCTAGTTCTTTAAATCCATTTCTTTTTAAGTTCTCCTTAACATATTTAACATCTCTGGAGCTCACACTATGAACTTGGCTCCAGATAGGTTGGTTAACTGCATTTTTTACTTTGTAATTTGGCCTATTGTTGTATTTCTATCCCAAGAGAAATCCACTAAATATCTAATACACATTCCCTACTCTTATTGAGAGTCATAATTAATTTGTTCTTACCACTGAGGTCTGGATCTGTGATGAGAAGATGTGGAATCCTCCCCGGCACCCGCGACTGCTCAGCTGAGTTCGGTCTACTTGAAGCCCGTAGGATTATTCAGTTTATAATAATTTATTATTCATAAAAGAATTACTCAGAGACTTTATTGTTTAATAAAATTTTCCGCATCACCATTTGTCATGGTTTCATTTTATTAATGGACAATAACTCATAAGTAATCAAAAATGAAAAAATAAAAGTGAGTAAGTCTTCACCATCGAAGTGCGGCCCCGCACTCAGATTTTTCTCTCCCTTTTATAGCTTTGCATACCCTTTGTATACCTTCCCTACATTCTCCCTTATTTGGTAATCATGTGTATTCATACACAAGCATAGTACCTGACCTTTATCACATCTAATACAGAGTGTCAAAAGTTCAAAGGGAAGAATGGTAGTGGTGGTCAGCAACACGTTAGTACAAAAATATCTATAACACCTTTTTCTGCATAGGTACAAGTGTGCTCGGTTCAACCACAGAAGTCACACCTTCATGCATTGCAAAATCAACACTGCTCGGTTGCGGTTTCATCTCCCAAGCACGTTGGAAAATGCAACCGCATCCTTTTACACTCTTTAAACAAAGCATACATCAACTCTTAAACCACTAAGATTAATACCTTCAAAGGTTAGAAAAATAAAAGAGAAATAAAAAATAAAAACAAAAAAAAAAATATTTGAAACATGATCATGTTTCCCCCAAAAGAAACTCTTACATCTTAAACATTGGAGCTTTGAGCTTCAAAGACTCTAAACCATTTGTCAGTGCTTGCAGTTCGAGATGAATCTTATTATACTCAGCCATCTCTCTTACCAACTTCCTGATTTTTTTATTCAAAGTCTCCTGCTTGCGCACCAACTTTGTCACCTCTTTCAGCTTGAAATTCATGTCCTGCTGGTATTCCAGATTTCTTCATTGCTCGGCGAAGCTTCTCCACTTTTGCTTGCTTTTTGGCTTTTCGGCTTTCTTACACTTGCAGTCCTTTAATGCTGAGATCACCAAGGTCAACATTCACATTTGCTTTACAGTCTCTGTTCCCTAAGGTAATGGGTCCAGCAGGAGATTGGTCAAAATACTCCACTCCTATATTACCTCCAAATATGACACTATTCATACATCCTGAGCAATAACGATCACAATTTACTAATTCAAAATATAATTTTCTTGTTGAACTTCCACATCCATAACAAGTCTGTTTATGCTTATGGTCCATCCCTCTACATTCCTCTGTAGTACTTTCCATCTGAAATTTTGGCAGAGAGTCATTTGAGTAAGTTTACATTTGCTAATCTCACACAGCATTCTTTACATTCTTTTATCCTGCTTTTCATTTTATCCCATCTACTCATTAAAATCATAATCCCTAAAATTATAATCTCTTAATTTTTTTAATAAGCATCCTAATATAAAAGATGTTAAAGTCATTATTCCTATTACAATCCATAGATTTGCTTCTTTGTCATGTCTGATCAGTAAAACTCCCATAAGATACACTGCGTTACATACAATCATTGCGATTTCACACCACAAAATAAATTGATTCTTTTCAATAATTTTTGAAGTCACATCAAAACATAATTTACATATGCTAGTGATTCCTAGCGATATTATTCCTGGAAACCCTACTATGTTACTCCATCCTTCGGAAATTGCAATCATATAAGATATCAAGATTATCTTGCTAATACTTCCTTTTACCAATATTCTGGCAATTTGTAAGATACTAAAAATACAGTGCCACCAGAGATTTTTATTGATTCCTTGCACAGCCCCCCAAATCCCGTAAATCAATAATTGACTGACCTCAACCACGATGGTACTGGAAAATCTGCTAGCGGTTTCTCCAGCTACAGTGTTGGATACACTTTTTCTTTTTGAATAGTTCTCCCGTTGGTTGTGTAAGGAGTGAAATTATTTCTTTATGGAATAAATTCTTTGTGAAGCCAGACTTTCAGAAACTCTCGCATTGCAAATGCAGATGCACCAAAACAATGGGCTTTGATCTCTTTGTGAAGCTAAACAAACAGATAGGAAGATCTGGAAGAAAGACCATTTGCTCTTTGGTACCTTCACCCCTCCTTCCCCCCAGAGCACATGGTCCAGGCAACTAAAAGTTGTTACGCTCACATAAAACATTTACTATATCTTCAGGATTCAGGAATGATGTGAACTTTTCATGTTTGGTATCATTTTAAAGGTCTTTGTGCGATTGGTAAAATTGGTCTCAATTTCACAGTAGTCACTTGTATTATAAGAGAGATTGAAAACTTTTGTAGAATTGTGTTCTGCTGTGAAGGGGGTGTGTCAGGTGTTAGGGGTCTTTGAGAATGTTTATCTCTAGCCAGGTGTGACCCTGATGTGATCACGGGAACCAAGAGTCAAAAGGACTTTTATGTTTTTACAACTGATTTGAAGATTTCTTTGTTATCTGGTCTGAGTATTTAAGGGAAGTGACAAAAACACTACTGCACGATTCTGTTGCCAGAAAGCCCGTAGTGTGGAGTGTATTTCATATGCTCCATATGTATCTTCCTGAAGTCAGGTATACTATTATGTAATTGTGTTAAACACATTGTGCCTACAGAGCACACTGTATAGTTGTTTGTGCTACTACATGTACACATTGGCTAGTTAAGTTTATTCTCTAAAACACCTGAGTGCTTTGCTATGCATTTTTGACCATGTGTCTTAAATTAGGATAACTGTTACATGTGTGACTATGTTAAATTTGTGTGCCTCCTGCATGGATCACTTGGCCGTTCCCAATATGGCTACAGTGTCTTTGTGCAGGAGCAAAGTTGCAACACAACTACAATATGATTTACAATTACACTATCCTTTCTAAATTGGCTTCTAATTATTTTCATTATGTAATTGGCATGATACAATTTTACCTGACTGATAATAAATTGTTATATTTGATTTATTCTGCATTATTCTTAATTCAGTATTACTAGTAGATTAAAGTGAAGGTATTACCTCAAATCTGTGTTCAGGATTGTTCATACGAAAGGTTTAATAGATGGAGCATGGGGCACATCAATTGAGTCCATTTTGATTTCTGACTATCACTGTCTTAAATAAGTTGCAGTTTTCGTAAATATATAAAAACTATACTTTTTGTACAAGTAAGCAGGGCGCGACCGACTTAAAGGTAGATATTTACCCTGCATCCAATGTTTAAGATCAGACTGACGAGTTTGTGTCCGGGAAGAGCATTCAATCGGCCGAAATGTTACTTCTAAAGCAATACCGGGTCTGCAGTGAACGAATAATTGAAAGTATGGGATTTTCAGAATACTCAAATATCTAAATTAATAAACAATCGATAACTGTGATCAGCTTTTGATAGAAATATTGGCCAAATTTAATGATCACATAAAATTGGAGTCAGATTAAACATGGAGCTAGACTAAAATTCAAACTAAATCCTGATAAATTCAGAAGCGCAAATAAAAGACCGAATACGCATTAAACCTTCGACCAGGCCGCTGGATTCCGCTTTTTGGGCCGGCGGGTGGATCCTTACAGTTGCCATTCTTTTATCTCTATCAAATCTCGATCTCTGATGGACTTGGAGACTGTAACAACTTGTTTTCAACAATATACAAAAAGTATATCAAAAATCCCCAGTAGTTTAGGTTATCCTTGGTGAGTAAGCTTGTCTGTTCATATCCCCCATTTTTCTACTCTATTCTACGTCTGCACTCTCCTCCTACTTCCTCTCATGACTCACTCTCTTCCAACATCGTTTCCCTTTTTAGCAGCTGCCTCTAATAGCAAATGCTTCCTGTCGTTGCTTTTTTTTCTCTCCTCTTAAATCGTTTATACCTCTTAGTTTGGAAATCTAATAAACTCTCTAAGACAGCTAATTTATCATCTCTGTTTGGTTTACCAGAGCACATTCTTTGACCTTCTACATTACAAAAACATTTTACTCCGGTGAACATCATCATTAATCCTATTATAATCAACCCTCCGTGGAGGATATACCATCCTGCGTTAACCAGAAAATCAGTCCATCCTATCCACGTCTTTTGTAACAAAGTCAAAGACTGCGGCCTTTTTAACTCCTTCGTAACCAGCTCGGATAAATTCACCTCTTTCTTCGTACCATTTCGGGCCTCCTTTAATCTGATCACCTAGTATTTCTACACTACTATTACAAATACTGGCCTTCATCCAATTTAATCCCAAATAATAGTTATTAATCCTTTATGTTAAACCAGTTTTTTTTCCAGTTTTTCCATTCTATTGTGAGGGATAAATCATCATAGCTATCGCGTCTAGATTTACTAATGGCCTATTTTTCCCTCCTTTTGGTACTCCGGTATTTATGCTTATTGTAACGGTAACAAAGGGTGAGGAAGCAAGTGCAAGAGTGAAACAAATAGGTTTATTAAAGTCCGGTATACAAATAAATCCAGGGGGAACAACAGATGGTCGCGGTGATGACTGACGGTGATCCCGGAAGTGGCGGTGAGGTGAGGCAGCAGGAGAGCGTGACACAGGCCTGAGATGAGCAGTCCGTGGTGGTGAGTAGTGGCATCCGGTGGTGAAGAGTGGACGGGGTTCCAGGGTCAGACGAACAGCGATGACGAGAAACCAGGCAGACGAACAGCGATGACGAGAAACCAGGCAGACGAACAGCGATGACGAGAAACCAGGCAAATGAACGGGAGACTTCATACAACGCTCTGACAAACACAAGACGAAAGACAGGGCAATAAATAGGGATCGGGTAATGAGTAACAGCTGGTGCCAATGAACAATCAACGGAGACGCCCACATGAAACAATCAGTGCTGACGAGCGACACACACAAACTCCACCCACATAGTGCACACCCGAGACCAAGGTTTACTAACCGTGACACTTATAAAAGCAGGTCCATAAAACATATTACAATTTTGATACTTATCTACTAATCTAATGACCCCTCCTGCCCCGTAACTTATCTCATACCTATTAGCTAACTTACTCCTCTTTAAAGTCCAGGGCAGGGGGGCTGTACTTTAATTGCAGTAAAGCAGAACTGTAGCCACTTGATTAATAGTCAAAGGATCAAAATCTTTAGAGCAGCTACTGATAATTTTTCCACACTCCGCACCTTTCAAACCATAAACTGCGTCATAAAAGAAAACTAAATTATTCCTATATACTCCCTTCTCATCTTTCTTCCTTCTTATATTCAATCTTTTCAAATATAATTTCCTTTTTACACTTAAAATTTCACTCGTCAGGTTTCCAGTAAAAGGGTCGGTACCGTTTAGGAAATCACTACAATCCATATTTTCTCTATCTTTGTCACAAAAACTAGCATACGAAAAATCATTATAATCAGTCTTCGTGTATTTATACTTTTGTCCGTGGTTTCCACGACTAATTTCTTTCCTAACACATTTATCCATTTGTTTCACTCTATTCTCTTAATAGTCTTTTATTTCACTTTCGGTTTTAACCATGTCGTTTAGTTTCATTTTCACTAAATACACTTCTGTTTTTCACTTATGTTCATCTAAGTCCCAGCAACCAATTTTAAAATTATATTTGACTCTGGGTATGGTCATTACTCTCTTCCATATCCACGGTATTATATTATTTAATTCCAAATCAATTTTTGTAGTGGACCTAGACTCTAACTCTGCATAACCTGTCTTTCGTGACCCTACATGTCTGTCCCTAACAGTTGTTAATAGACAGGGTGACCATATGCGCCGTTCATACGGGACACGTCCCGGCCAGATTTTAATATTGCCTAAAACGTCCAAAGCAGTTTTGACCAATAACATGCAGGTATTATACATAATCGACCAATCGTGGGGCTGCGCGTGAGAAGGCGAGATCTACATGGAACAATCAAAGCGATGCAATATGCGCACGTGTTCGTTCGTTCGTTCGTTTGATAGAATCGTCACTGCTCAAAAAAAAAAAAAAAAAAAAAAGATAAAAAAGACAGCAAAGTAGGTGCGAGAGCGATCCGAAAGCATAAGGAGCCGTCTGCTCTGCTCTCTAGCTCTCATGAATGTCGCACAACGATCGACCGGCAAACAGCCAAAACCTGGATATTTTAGGCAATATTAAAATCCTGGCCGGGACGTGTCCCGTATGAACGGCGCATATGGTCACCCTATTAATAGAGCAAATTCACCCTCCGGATTCAAAATTTGACTAATTCTTATCCACTCTTCTACATTCTTTATTTTCTCTGCATATTTTAATTTATCGATTTTACTTTCTCTTTTGCTACTTTCTATTTTACTTTCTCTTTTGCTTTTAACTTTTCCTTCATATTTACACTGTCCAATCTTCCATGGATCAAAATGTTTGCGTGATCTAAATATCCAACATCCTCCCAGCTCTTAGCTGGAACTGGTCCTGTAAGTTCGTCCTATAAAATAATGAACGGTTTTATTTCCTTCACGCTCTTAAATGTAACTATTTTCCTCAAATATTTCGGTTTCCCTTTTGTGCCATTGTCTCATTTTTACTGTGCTTTTAAGCTTAACCTTGGGTGTAAGGACCATATAATAACTTGTCTTGTCAGTACTAATATTATCTAACCATTTCCAAAAATACTAACGTATTATTTTCTATTTCCTTTCTCTTTTTCCTCGAGGTTCCCCATACGGATAATTCAAATCCTGTTATAGTTTGCCTTTGGACTTCCACTTCCGCTAAAATAATACTTCCCGATAATATTTCCCACTTACACTTATTAAGATTAGCAAAAACACAATTACTCCTAATAAAAACCATAAAATGATACTTATCCATCTGCAGCACTGTCGTTGTTTCTTCAACTTTCTGATGGTCTTCCGAGCTTCGCCCAACTCTTCTGGAAGACTTTCTAATGACGGCGAGCATCTCATTTTTCTGTAAACAGAGATTAGTTTTGTAGCGGTCTTCTCCTCAGGATTCCCTTCTTTATCACCTTTACGTCCGGTTGATCATGATGCACTTCAACTTCAATACCCCCCAGCCAATCGAAGTCGGGATGAGCACATAGCAACACATTTGTCCGAAAATGCATCACGATCATGAAAGTCTCTCCAGAGACTTCCATTTCTGGGTTTCACTTTCAGTGAGAGACAGATCCTTCTCTTGATCTTTCCTCTTAATCTTGCGAACTAACTCCTCCCTCTCTTGGATAGCTCTGTCTCTCATCTCCTTTCCATCACTCAGAAATATGGGTATTCTTGAAAAGCCCTTTTCTCATGTTCCCTCATCCCTAAATATGGATGTCTACAGAACCTGGACATTATTCCATCCTGAATAATCCCAGCAGTTTAAGCACTCTTAAACCTTCCCACATCGATCGAGAGGACATCAATGTTTTATTTTTTGCTTTACACACCATACACGTCCACAACATTTCACCGTCCCAATTGCAGCTGCTCACTTCTCCGAAATTCCCGAACACTTTGAATGAGTCTATCTGCAATTTAGCGTGAATTGGACGGCACTCACCACAAATTATCACCCCCGATATCTCAGTATGGGTCTGTCTATACATCATTCACTCAGAGCCCATGCCCTTCCTTTCTTCGCATGAGGGCATGTTTGGCACAGCGGATAATCGACTGCATATGACACAATGTTACGGCCAAACGAAACCTTTAACGGCTTTGTTGCTCCTCGGCTGAAAGCTGAGGAAGCGTTCTATCTCTGCTTTCAGCCATAAGTATGCTCTCGCTCCTGTCTATTGTGCTCCATCCGAATTAACCCCCTGCAATTTATTACTTTATTTATGGTTTCCATTCCCTATTTTGTTAATTAAATCCTGATTACTCTGTATTCCGTTATTTTCTAACCATATTTGAACCTGTCACTGCTTTAACCTTATCAATTGTACCCAGACCTTCAAAAAGCCTCTTTTGCCTCCTGGTTATTATTACTTCATCTCATACGTCAAATTGCAAGTTTCTTTTTATTTTATTTTCTTCGGGCTCCGCTCAGTTGCAGCTGTTAAGATCCAACTTATTTTCCGGAAATATTGTGAGCTCCGTCCAGAGCGGATTTCACAGCCCATATCATTATTTCTTTGCTGTGGTTATCTATCTCGAGCAAAAAAAAAATAAATAAAAAAATCTTAGTCATGGCACTGCAAAGTCAATACTAATCTGCTGCGATCGATAATCCTTGGGCAGCTCACTGTCCTTGAACCCTTTTGATGTCATAAATTCCCTGCAGACTCTACAGTCCTTCCTTGTTTCCCTGTATCAGGTACGCCAGTTAGGAATATTTAAATTCCTTAACCTAAGCTCTATCTGAACCATATTTACACTCGGATGATTCAGTTCATCATGCATTTTTTGAAATAACTCTGTTATTTCCTGTAGCTTCACTCGGCAAATCAGTTTATCGACCTCTCTATTCCCTTCTGCTGCTTCACCTGTTTGTTTCGTGTGTGACAGTTGGTGATAAAAATGCGCATTTACTTCTTGAAGACGTTTATCGATTTTCTCCCACTGCTCTTTGTGTGCCATTGGCTGATTATCGCCCAAATCCATTCCCTTCTGGCTCCATCTCTGGCTATTTACTTGTGCCTGATTAACAACAAGGTTTTTCTTTATCCTGGCAAGCTCTCATGTCATGGAAAAGATTATTATCGGCTGTTCTTTCACTATTGCTTTTAACTGTAACAACCGTTTCGTCACGGAAGCTAGAATGCGCTCGGCCCCATTTTCGCTGAACTTCTTCTTAGCCGGCTCCTGCTGGTGACTAAGAAAAGCTATGGGACCCTTTCCTCCATAGTTAGCAAGGGTTAACATAGCTTCGTCATCTTGTTTAGCGACATGCACTGATAGCGGGACATGATCATCCCGTCTTTCTAACTCTATGCTTTGTAAAGCCATTTGGATTAACTTTAACCTAGCTTTCTCCATGTTTTCGGTCCACTGCCATTTTCCCTCTCTAGTTTCTTGATACAGCACTTTCACTTCTCTAGAGTATTTAGGAATTAATTATCTGATGTAATTTAATGTGCCCAACAATGATTGCAGCTGCTTTCGGTTTTTAGGCAGATCTGATTTTTCCATCTGCTCAAACTTCACTCTCGTGCTCATTTTAAGGGCTTTCGTGTTTTTCCCTAGTTTGGACCCTAAGAAATCTACTTTGTGTTTCCGATTTCCATTTTCTTCAAGCTCCGCTTGAGACCGGCTGACACTATCCTGCCTAGGGTCTGGTCTAGCAGCTTCAGATGCTCGTCCTCTCTAGATGTAGCTATCAGGATATCATCAATATATACAGTAACGGGTAATCCTGCCAATATCTTGAGCACTGAACTTTGAAATACGTTTCCCGCATTCCGATTGCCTTGTGGGAGAAATCGATAGACAAATTGATCACCATCGAATGTGAAAGCAGTTTTCCCGCAACTTTCCTCTGCTAGGGGGATACTCCAGTACCCGTTCGCTAAGTCAATCTTAGACAGCCAGTTCTTGTCTCTGCCTATGTCTCCACAAGTCTCACTTAAGTTAAACAAATACCTCATATCTGGAACTGGAACTTTATTTAATGCCTTATAATTAGTTACTAACCTCCAACTTCCGTCTGGTTTAGAGACGGCTTGGATCGGAGCGTTGGTCGGCGCAGATTCGTCCTTTCGTAATTTTCTAATAACTCCCTGCTCTGTCGGTTCTTTAATAGTCTCGCGGCTGTCATTCTCTGGATCGGAAAAGATGCCTTTTATTTAACAGTCTTTGGGTTGTCATCTGCACTAGTCATTTTTTGGCACTGACATCTGTATAAATGGTCTAAAAGAATGATAAAGAAATATAATTACAACCATATTCTGATAATCATTTACACACTAACGGTATTATCCAAACACATGCAAATAAACACTGATTAGACACTCAAGTCTGCATCCTTAACATTATTAACAGCCTTATCAATGCAAATAAACATGACATAGTTGTGCAATAATGCGATATTAATGTAAACACACGTCTGACGCAGTATAATAATACAGCCGATGCTAATACTGATTAGCGCATTTCTCTCGCGGCAAATTACGGCCGCTAAGGCGCTCAAAACTCGCCGATGGTAACAGCAGAACAATCGCGGGACATCAATAAGATACATTAGATAGACATACATATGCAGATGTACTTACATCAAGGCATAAACGCATTATACAGAACATAAAACAATCGTGCAGAGATGAGCGTTCACCAAACCGTCTTTTGTGTGTCACACAGTAAATCAGTCCGTGTAGATAACAATTCTGGTTCCTAGGACAGGCTTTCGTACACAGCCGCCCCCAATTATCTGACTGGATAATTGTAAACATCAAGAAAGTCTGTCTACAGTGTCTAAAGCTCTTCCTCAAAGTGAGGAAGTGGAATCAACCTAACAACTGGGCGAGTGTAGGATTTCCCATGAACTCTGACCCGAGCGGTGCAAATTTTTCCATCAGGTCCAGCCAACGTCTCAGTCACTGTACCTACAGGCCAGAGGGCACGAGGAAGTTGGGGATCAACAATGAGAACCACTTGACCCACAGTCAGCTCTCGGCCATCCTTTCTCCACTTATGCCGATCCTGCAAACTTGGGAGGTAATCTCGGATGAAGGCAGTCCAGAAATGATCCGCCAACACCTGGCTGTGTCTCCATCTGCGTCTTCCGAGCAGGTTGGTAGAGTCGAATAAGACTTGAGGTAGGGAGGCATCGCGACGGCCCATAAGGAGTAGGTTCGGAGTCACTGGGTCTATGTCTGCGACATCAGAAGATACGTAGCCAAGAGGCTTGGCATTTAGAATGCCCTCGACTTCCACTAACAAGGTCTGCAGCACTGGCTCTGGCACCGTTTGCTCTCGCAGAATGACACGTAGTGCAGTCTTTACAGACTTGACTTCATGCTCCCAGGTTCCTCCGAAATGAGGAGCATTTGGTGGAATGTAGCGGAATCTGATCTTCTGTGGAGCAAGCAGCTCTTGAAGCTTAGGGGCCATGACATCGAAGGTCTCACGTAGTTCTCGATCTCCTCCTACAAAGTTGGTACCGTTGTCGCAGAGCAATTCCATGGGCTTACCTCGTCGTGCTATAAATCGACGCAGAGAGAGCAGGAATGCATCAGTGTCAAGGTGTTCCAACAGATCAAGGTGAACGCATCGGGTTGTCATGCATTTATAGAGGATGCCCCATCTTTTTTCGTGGCGACGACCAACTTTGATTGAAAAGGGGCCGAAACAATCTACCCCAGTAGAATAGAATGGCGGTTGAAGTTGCAGCCTGCAGGATGGAAGATCGGCCATTTGGGGGACTTCAGGCTTAGCTCGCCAGAACTGACAATCTTGACATTTGCGCTGATGCTTACGGATGGCTTCTCTGCCCCGAAGTATCCAAAACTGACGACGCAATTCTGCTAGCACCCTTTCAGAACCAGGATGCAGAAGTCTGCAGTCTGTCTCTTTGATTAACAGCTTAGTTGTAGAATGACCAGGATCCAACACAATCGGGTGAATGGCATCCAGGTCAAGGTCATTTGCTCGACGTAATCGACCCCCTACTCTGATGAGACCTGTGTCCTTATCATACTCTGGTGCAAGGGATGCCAAACGGCTGTTAGCTGGAATCGGCTGTCCAGTCTTCAGAGCTTGGACTTCTAGTGGGAATGAGTCCTGTTGAGCTTGAGCCAGGATGAGTTTCTCTGCTTCTACATAATCGTCAGCTTGCAGGGAAGAGTCACTGTCTGTGGCAGCCGCCCCGTGTAGGGACCTGACAGTGGCCTGAACGAGCTCTAGCCATGTGTGGAATTGATTGGGGTCCAGAAGTGAATGACTGGAGACTGTGACAGTGCCGATGAATGCAGTTTTCCTCAACTCACTGACCTCTGGTTCTACCGTAATGACGGGTGTAGATGGCCACTGGTCAGAAGGTAGAAGGAGAAAGTCTGGTCCTGAACTCCACTGGTGGGGACTTGCTAGCTGGGTCAGTGTTAGCCCTCTTGTGATGTGGTCAGCAGGGTTGTGAGCTGAATCAATATACCGCCATTCAGCCTTGTCTGTGAGGGTCTGGATTTCTGCTACACGTGTCCCTACAAATACCTTGTAGCGACAGGACTCAGATGTCAGCCAGTTCAGCACGGTTGTTGAGTCGGACCAGAGGATGACTGTTTGAATGTTTAGAGACAACTCAGTTTGGATCACTTTGGCTAACTGAGCACCGGTCAGGGCCAGTGCTGCACTCAGTTCCAAACGAGGCATGGAGAGGCATTTTCTGGGAGCCACTCTGGATCTGGCCAAAATAAAGGTGATATGGACGTGGCCTTGATCATCAGTAGTGCGCAAATAGGCCACTGAGCCGTATGCTCTTTCTGATGCATCGCAAAAGATGTGGAGTTCTCGGATGGCACTAGGGTAATCAGCACAGGCTGGTGCATAAGGTCGAGGGAATTGCAGCTGTAGGAGGTTAGGAATCTCTCTTATCCATGTTAGCCACTTCTCTCTTAACTGTAGAGGTGTTATCGGATCGTCCCAGCCCAAATTCTGCTTCCAGAGGTTTTGGATGAGAACCTTGGCCCGGGTGGTAAATGGGATGATATACCCCAGCGGGACATACTGGCTGGCCAAGGTTTTGTACACGTTTCTCATGGTAGGCTCTAGGGGTTCAGTTGAGCGCAAATTATAGCCCAGGGTGTCACTGAGACAATCCCACCGTAGGCCTAGAGTGGGTTCTTGTAGGTCTGTAGGCTTTGGTCAACCACAGTTCACTGTTAGCAGACCGGGCTTCTGTTGGAAGATGTTCAATGACAGAGGGTACATTGTAGGCCCATTGTCTTATATCAAATCCTCCCTCAGACAACTGTTGACGAAGTCCATCGACTACCTTCTTAGCTTCATCAGAGTTCGAAGTGCTGTGCAGGCAGTTATCAACATAGAAGGAATTCTCAACTATGTCAACCAGACTGACCTGGTCATCCTGGTGTTCTTGGGCATTGCGCTGGAGGGCGTAGATGGCACAACATGGGCTGCATGTAGTTCCGAACGGAAGCACCTGCCATTCATATATCTCAGGTTCCTGGTCTCTGCACATGTTCCTCCAAATGAACCGCAACACTGGTTTGTCTTTGGGTAGCAAGCGAACCTGGTGGAACATACCCTTTATGTCCCCACTCACAGCCACACTGTGTTGTCGGAACCTCAGGAGCACACCTAACAATGATGGTCCCAGCATCGGACCAGGAAGTAGCTGACTGTTCAAGGACTGCCCTTGATGTTGAAAGAAACAGTTAAAGACGATCCTGTCCTTGCCATTGTGGTGTACGATATGGTGCGGAATGTACCAGGACTCTGAAGTATTGTGTGCTTCTTCTGTGGTTATCCTGGCTACATATCCAGCAGATTCCAATTTATGGATTTCAGTGCAGTAGGATTTGGCTAGTTCAGGATCTCGTGCCAGTCTGCGCTCTGTACTTCGAAGACTGGGAAGAACAGCATCCTTGTCGGCATGGAGTATGGTCGTGGGCTGGCATCGGAGCAAAGGTGTGGCATAACGCTGAACGCCATCTATGTTCACTCTAGTGGTGTCGTTCTGGAGCATGGCGAGAGCATCTTTGTCTTGCTTGGACCTGGTGACCATTCTCTCATTGTATGGGAGGGTGTCGACCAACCAGAGTCGTTCAACATGCTGAATCAGTTCATCATGTGGCGGAGCGGTGGTGATATGAAGGCACTGCTGATAACACCGTGAGGGCTGCTTGGGGCTCATGGGACCTTGAAGAGACCATCCCAGCTGTGTTCTGATGGCTATTGGACCCCCGTCTGGACCTCGGCATACAGGCTGTATTGGCATAAGGAGGTGTGGCATGTCAGAACCAATGAGAAGTAGTGGTTTGACTCTGTCAACAGGGGGAAGAGGAAGAGCTCTCAGATGACGATAAGCTCGTTGAAGCGCAGCCACTGGGTAGTTATGTTCTGCCAGGCTCAAACCGGTTGCAGTAAAGGCATTGGGAAGAATAGTGAACCTCTGCATAGGTTTGGTGACTGATGAGACCTCAAAGGAAACAGACGACCCATCAAGTTCTGTGTGAGATTGTCGAACAGTCTGTAAATGCATTAACTCTGGGGTACAGGTAAGCTTGAGCTGCTGCACGACTGGGGAAAGCACGAGTGTTCTCTCTGACCCATCATCGAGGACGGCATGTGCCTCCATTGTGTGGTGTCCATTATGGATGAGGACCTTGACGACCTTCAGCATGACTCTGGGTGTACGGTTTGGTCTGTCCAAGTAAACCCGGGTGGATGGAAGGCTGACGGTGAGGACAGCACTGGTGGTGTCTTTGATAGAATCGTGAAGAACTGTGAGATGTAGCTCTTTACAGATTTTACATGGACATTTGAGGTTGCAAGACTCTACAGCATGGAAGCGTCCGCATCTCCAGCAGCGTTTACTCTCTTTAATCCAAGCTACAATCTGGGAGGTAGTCAACTTCTTGAAAGCCTCACAAGAGTTGAGATAGTGTTCCCTGTTGTCACAATGCGGACAGTATGGCTTGGGCTTGAAGCTCAATTTAGGTGCTGTCAGCTCAGGAGTCTTGGTTGTACTCTCCCGTGTCAGGAGAAATGGCCTTGGCTGCTCCCTGGGATGAGGTGCTCCTCTAGCTCTACCAGGGGCCTTTGGAGTCTCACTCTGGAACATAGCCGCGGCTCTGCTGGATATCCGTTTTGCTTGGGACTTTATCTGGGGCCAGTCTGCAAAATCAGGAAGTGTGTAGGTCTTGTCTGTGCCCGTTTGGAGAATACCCCGATTCAAACAGTATTCAACAAAACTGTCACGATAGGCTGGTGGCAGTTTACTCAAGAGATGGTCCACATGTGAGCCACTCAAAAGCTCATAACCATTCTGGCCCTCAAGAGTTCTTAGCATACCCACTAAGGATTGTACTGACAATGCAAATGAATCAAAGGCATTAGCATCACCCAACTTAAGAGGCGGGGTGCTTAGGATGGCACCCAACTCGGACTGAACGAGCTGTCTTGGCTGTCCATACTTGTCTTGAAGTGCCTGCAGAGCAGCAGTGTAAGGCTGGGGGTGGTACATGAAGGATTTAGCTAGCTGATGAGCACCGGAAAGTTTCAAATGGCTTAGTAGAACATGGTATTTATACTGTTCACTGATATGATTATGATTACTCAACAAATTGTCCAATGCTAACTTAAACAATGCAAAGTCACTCTCAGCACCAGTTTCAAAAACTGGTAATGTGGGTCGTGGAATGCCATAGGCTGATGCAAACAGGAGCTCTGGACTCGGGTGAGGTGAGTAGACAGCTGGGGGGAAAGGCACAGATGAATCTGCTTGAAACGTAACCAGGAGCCTGAAGTGTCATCGCCGATGCTTGGGGGCTGGAGACAGGGAGCTGCGATGGCACTGGGAGTGTTTTCACTGGCATTGTTGCTGGCTGTTGTAGCCCGTAGCCAAGGGTAGGTAGTGTGGCAGTAACAGGTTGCTGGGGCACAGCCTGGTATGCAGCCGATGTCGGGATGGTGTACACTGTTGGAGGCTGAGGTGCCACATTCGATGTTAATGATACAGAGTGTACTGGAACGGCAGTATGGCAGATTGTGCGATGTCAGGGACTGGCGGTGAGAGATGCTTGTGGCCCTGGGGTGGAGTGCGGCAGGCAAGGGCGTACCCGCAGAGTAAGTAACAGGTGGGGCCCACTGTGGCGGGTCTAGTGATGATGCAGGGAAACTGCAGAGACAATCAGGATCAGGCAGTTCAGTAGGACATGGCAGCAGCGATGATGTTACACATGGTGACTGGAAGGGGGGGCTGCTGAGGCTTGAAGAAGTGGAGCTGATGTGAACAAGCTGGTTGAGCTGCATTGCAAGCTGTTGCGTGTTTGGAGAACCAGAGTCTGGGGGAACTGGAGTGGTCGTACCAGAGTCCATAGAGAGCATGGGGGATACAAGCTTAGCTACTTCAAGTTCAGTCTCTGCTTGTTGAAGCTTACGCTGTCGTTCTAGGTGTTTCGACAAGGCCACATTTGCGGCAAGCGCCTCCTCTTGCATACACTGGGCTTCTTTCGCTTGTGCCTGCAGTCTTTGGTGTTCCAGATCAATCAGTGAGTCCTCTTCTACTTGCTGCCGTAGACTGTCATACTGTCTCTGTTTAATCTTCTCCTCCAACATAGCAGTCTGGACGCTAGAGAGCTCTGGTGGGACATAGACGCCGGCTGAAGTAATGGAACGCCTACTTGTCCTGGAGTGAGAGCTGACACCACTGTGTGACGTTTTCCTCGAGCTGCTTCGGGGCTGACTAGGACAATGAGAGGAATCTTTTGGAGGAGGGTCACTTGAAGGTTGGTAGCCAACATCATAATCATCCAGATGTGTAGGCAGATTAGTCTTGCGTCGAGGTTTGGAGGTTGTCTCAGATGCGTCACTTTGTGCTTTGTCCATATTGGTTTAATCTTGCTCTCAATCCGGCTCGAAGGACCACCTTTGTAACGGAGGCATGTTACAACTCTATATTATGCTGGCTGAGGCTTCCCAAATATGGACAGGATTCCGGTAGGAGAATCAGGGTTGGAGAAGAGATTCTTCACAAAGATGCCTTTTATTTAACAGTCTTTGGGTTGTCATCTGCACTAGTCATTTTTTGGCACTGACATCTGTATAAATGGTCTAAAAGAATGATAAAGAAATATGAAATTACACCATATTCTGATAATCAATTACACACTAACGTTATGAAATCAAACATATGCAATAAACACTGATTAGACACTCAAGTATGCATCCTTAACATTATTAACAGCCTAATCAATGCAAATAAACATGACATAGTTGTGCAATAATGCGATATTAATGTAAACACACGTTTCTGACGCAGTATAATAATACAGCCGATGCTAATACTGATTAGCGCATTTCTCTCGCGGCAAATTACGGGACGCTAAGGCGCATCAAAACTCGCCGATGGTAAACAGCAGAAACAATCGCGGGACGGGATCAATAAGATTTACATTAGATAGACATACATATGCAGTGTACTTACATCAAGGGGCAGTAAACGCATTATACAGAACATAAAACAATCGTGCAGAGATGAGCGTTTCACCAAACCGTCCCACTTTTGTGTGTCACACAGTAATCAGTTCCGTGTAAAACAATTCTGGTTCTAGGACAGGCTTCGGTACACAGAGTGTACTTTTACCGCAGTCATTTTGCTTTGTGCATAACTATTAAAATATTTTCTCAGGATTATTTCCAGTTCCCCTTCTCGATCAACTATGCTAGTGTGTTCATTTTAAGTTGCCTCTGGACCCGAGGAA